>NC_070635.1:24451455-24751455 GCF_947347685.1 Pleuronectes platessa | reverse complement strand
TCAATTTCTGAGCCCATAATTATTCATTTTCCGCCAATCTGGCTCCTATGGGGAAAAAAAGCATCGCTGCTCCCTGTAGTTGAGAAGCCACCCGGTTATTAGAGTCCTGGCTTCCTGTTGCCAGCTGGAGGGGGCCCAGACCCAGGCTTCTCCCTCTGGACTCTGCTCTCTCTGGGTTAGTACAAAGCTTATCCAGGCCCATGTGTGTGTTTGTGTGTGGTTACTGTGGCACCAAGATACAAAGCAATTGGCTACAGGAGCCTTGTTAAGGACAGGAATGCAGTAAACATATTAGGGAGAAGCTCTGAAGAGGATCACAGATACAAATGTCAGTTTAATCAATTCATATATTGGTACATGCCATCTAAATGAGTAACAATATGGAACAGTAAACACACCCAAGTCAAGAAGTAAGAATGAACCCTTCTATGACCCACTGCTGAATGTAAACATGACAGAAAAACCCTGAAGTTCACATCTTGTGTGGAAAGGGACGATATAACCAGATAGTTTTCCCTGGACAGAATAAATGGAGTCACCATAGACAAAACAGATTCTTCCACAAACCAGTTGTCACCCACTATTCATGTAAGCATCTCTGAACATGCTCCATCATGTCCCCTAAGCATTCAGAATTAATCAATCACCAATTTGAAGACCTGGACTTTGCTTAAGACCTAGCTGCTCTCTCCTAAATAACACTAACCCTGCAGGAGGAAACTGATAAGCTGAACACCTTCGCCAAACTTAAAAAATCTAAGTGATGTCCATAAATGCCAACCCAGATGCAGCCATCACAGTCAACAGTGAACCCATTGACTATGTCGAGGTCTCCACCTACCTTGGCAGCCTTGTCATCAAAGAAATTGCAGCACAAAATTACATCAGATCAAGGCTTGGAAAGCATGCAGAGCATTAGCAAGACTCCAGGGCATCTGGATGTCAAAAAAGTAGGCTATAGTTTTCCTTTATGGTTCAGAATGCTGGCGGTTCGTATAAGGTGACATCAACAATATAAAATAAAAAACTTTAAAAGGTCACTCAGAGCCAAAGTGTGGTACAAGAGATCAGATGTTGGCAGATACAATGACTACAGCATGTCTGGGCCAGCATACCAAAGACATAGAATACACAAACTAGGTGTGACATGGGAAGAAGCCCAACATGTAGCCCAAGACAGGCCTAGATGGAGGCAGATTGCTGATGCATTATACAGTTAGGTCCATAAATATTTGGACATTGACACAATTTTCATCATTTTGGCTCTGTATACCACCACATTGTATTTGAAATGAAACAATCAAGATGTGCGTTAAGTGCATACTCTCAGCTTTAATTTGAGGATATTTACATCCGAATCAGGTGAACGGTGTAGGAATTACCACACATTTTATATGTGGCCCTCCCTTTTTAAGAGACCAAAAGTAATGGACAAACTAACATAATCATAAATGTAATTGTCACTTTTAATATTTGGTTGCAAATCCTTTGCAGTCAATGACAGCCTGAAGTCTGGAACTCATAGACATCACCAGACAATGGGTTTCGTCCCTGATGATGCTCTGCCAGGCCTCTAATTCCTGCTTGTTCTTGGGGCATTTTCCCTTCAGTTTTGTCTTCAGCAAGTGAAATGCATGCTCAATTGGATTCAGGTCAGGAGATTGACTTGGGTATGGCAGAACATTCCACTTCTTTGCCTTAAAAACTCTTTGGTTGCTTTCGCAGTATGCTTCGGGTCATTGTCCATCTGCACTGTGAAGCGCAGTCCAATGAGTTCTGAAGCATTTGGCTGAATATGAGCAGATAATATTTCCCGAAACATTTCAGAATTCATCCTACTGCTTTTGTCAGCAGTCACATCATCAATAAATACAAGGGAACCAGTTCCATTGGCAGCCATACATTCCTACGCCATAATACTACCTCTACCATGCTTCACTGATGAGATGGTATGCTTTGGATCATGAGCAGTTACTTCCCTTCTCCATACTCTTCTCTTCCCATCATTCTGGTACAAGTTGATTTTGGTCTCATCTGTCCATAGGATGTTGTTCCAGAACTGTACAGGCTCTTTTAAATGTCGTTTGGCAAACTCTAATCTGGTCTTCCTGTTTTTGAGGCTCACCAATGGTTTACATCTTGTGGTGAACCCTCTGTATTTGCTCTGGTGAAGTCTTCTCTTGATTGTTGACTTTGACACAGAAACGCATACCTCCTGGAGAGTGTTCTTGATCTGGCCAACTGTTGTGAAGGGGTTTTTCTTCACCAGGGAAATAATTATTCAGTGAAATAGTCATCCACCACAGATGTTTTCCGTGGTCTTCCGGGTCTTTTGGTGTTGCTGAGCTCACCAGTGCGTGCTTTCTTTTTAAGAATGTACCAAACAGTTGATTTTGGCCACACCTAAAGTTTTTGCTATCTCTCTGATAGGTTTGTTTAGATTTTTCAGCCTAATGATGGCTTGCTTCACTGATAGTGACAGCTCTTTGGACTTCATAATTAGAGTTGACAGCAACAGATTCCAAACACAAATACTTCACTTGAAATGAACTCTAGACCTTTTATCTGCTCCTTATCAATGAAATAACTAGGGAATAACACACACCTGGCCATGGAACAGCTGAGCAGCCAATTGTCCAATTACTTTTGGTCCCTTAAAAAGGGGGGTGCCACATATGAAATGTGTTGTAATTCCTACACCTTTCACCTGATTTGGATGTAAATACCCTCAAATTAAAGCTGGAAGTCTGCACTTAAAGCACATCTTGAGTGTTTCATTTCAAATCCATTATGGCGGTGTACAGAGCCAAAAGGATGAACATTTTGTCAATGTCCAAATATTTATGGACCTAACTGTAGCTCTCAAGGGATGAACAGGATTAAGATAAGATAAGATTCAGATGTACTGCATTTCATAATACTACATTTTGATCGGGTAATTGTGTATAATTTTTAAATGGATGTTGCCTGCTGACAGTTCAGTTGTCTTCCACGTAGCTGGTTAGTTGTCCCCCCATCTTGACTGGGGCAAATCATTCCAATAAAATCAATAGCTCCAACTTCTCTGATCACTTTCAATAGGCTAATGCCATTCAGACAGAGAGTAGACTTTTGACTGATATTGCCTAGCAACTAAGACTTCAAAAGAAGCTGCAGCTGAATCACTGGTGACGGAGATTCCAGACCCTTCAATCCCAAAAGGTTTGGCAGCATCTGCACACACTGACCATGCTAAACTGCTCAACATATTTCTTTTAAGAGCACCGTGCCCTGTCTGTCTTATGATGACAATTGCAGACCCGGAAGAGAAGCGGAGCAAATGAAAGGATGGCTGATATTATCATACCTGTTGGACACAGCCTTCATAAATTCATCCAGCAGGTCATCGTAGGCCTGGCCTCGGACTCTCTTGTGCCTCAGCCCGATGTAGAGAGGGTCCTTCAGCAGTTCCTGGAAAAACACATGGAGGCAGAGATCAGGGCAACGGATGAGGGAATGATCAAAGTGAAGGACAGCGAAAGGACCAAATCACATATTTTACCAGAGAAACTGTTTCAAACATTGTGATATGATGCAAGTAAAATACAAAATACCCTCACAAAAATAAATATATCTGTATTTGATATTTCAATTTAAGGTTATACACAAGACTTTAAACATTACTAAAGCCCCATGCAGCGATGTTGGGACGCTCACTGTCCTCGTGCTTCGTTGCTGGAGGTTGGTCGACACGGCTCGGTATTCCTTTATGCATTTACACAGTCAATGAAGGCGTTTAATGAGATGAAATAAAATTCCTGGGTTTTATTAAAACACCAACATTTGGAACAGTAAAGAAAGGAACATTAAAGAACATGCTGGACCTGACTTCACATGAAGCTACTAAATAACCAATAGGAAATGGTGTGTGTGTGTGTGTGTGTGTGTGTGTGTGTGTGTCCCACAGTCTTAATGTCCAGAGTTCAATCCATATATATACAATGTCCATTTTAGTCTCCCCCACAAGCCCAACACAGTTCAGTTCAATCCAGTCCAAACAATGAAGAGCAGAAAAAAATCAATTATTTTCATTCATGCCTGTCTTTCACTACCCGACCTGCCTGCCTTTGCACACCCTGCTTGAGCTCTAACAACACATGACTAGAGTCTTCACGAATAGACATACAGTACTGAAATGGAGACGATAGTCAGAATTTAGCGAGCAAGCGACTGAAAAGTTGGCTTCTAGTTGTTGTCTGTCAGTGAACTTTCATGTGTTTTTGGGGGTGTAGCTTTGACTAGAGGGTCGGATGGGAAGTATTGGTTTAGTATATTTACTTTTGCTAGCTTTTCCAGGGATACAAACCCTAGCTTTAACTGGTTACTCTTTACTTTACTGCTGAATTGATTTACGTTACAATTAATTCTGGTGTATACTAAATGTAAAGGTAGGTTGGTTTGTATATTAAGATGCCTAAATAAAAATATATGTAGGTTTAAGAAAGTACTTGTACATCTCCTGCATTCTCATATAGAATATGAACCCCAGTTTACCAGGAACAACAGAGGAACTATTTTTTATCAGAATGTATGAAATTGAGGAGACAGTGTGTGTGATTTGTATTATGTCTGGAAATTTGTTGGATGTGAAATTCAGAGAGAGAAGAGTAATATATCCTGCATATAATGTGAGCACACCCGCACACATGTACACACAGCGGTTTCTCTGTAGACCTTAGACCCCGGCTATAACGTGAACCATGTGTGTGATCCTACACAGCACAAGCAACAGCTCCTGTCATGTTGATTCACACACAATCTGCAAATCCATCTCCAGCAAATCAAAACCTTGCAATTTTCTTCATTTGTATCGTGATATTACTCAGTCAGTGTCTGGTTGTACTATGATGAAATTACAACTCTCCTAGGGCAGGATTTAGAATGACAAGGCAGAAGTTATACAGGAGTATGAATGAAAATAATAAATGTAAAGATGTCACTGTAGTCTCTTGACTGTAAGAAACAGGGCTACGGGAACTATTCTTTAAATTCCCTTTAACTAAACAGTCCCTTGAACTAACCATTACAGCTGACAGGGTTAACTTTGACATTTGCACATGGTAATTCAAGGAGAGGGATGCATGACGTGTACATATTAAGAGCAGAGGTGACTATGAAGGTGTGTGTGTTACAGAGAGAAGAATGTAGAGAGAAAGTGATCGGGATGAATGAGGTAGATGCCACTTAACCGTGTTAGATTGTTAACAGACTTTAAGGTATCGGCCTGTATTTCATCAGATCTCTAACATGCTGCACCTGCCTGAAATACAGTAACTTGGCTGTGTGTGTCAGTGTCCAACAGGCAGATTCCCACAGAATCAGATTTTAGAGGATAGACTCATATATTTAAATGTGCCACACAACCTCAAAGAGTGGAGAAGTGATCCGGAGAGTTGTCATGCCACATTGGGATAGGCGACCTTTACTTGTGGAGATGGATAATTAGAGGCTGCCACTCGATGAGCGAGTCTTGGACAACGCAGCGACCACCTTTCCATGACAGGGTCATGTTCGAGAGCAGCTCAGAAAGTTTATTTTGGGCAATATTTATTTGAACTTGACAACTCATTTCCTGGCAAGGTTTTAATGGGCTGTAATGGTCAGGGGGTGGCCAAGTTCAACTGTTACCAAAACAAGCAAAAACATTTTCATGCGATCCCACAGAGAAGTGGACTGATATCAGAGCGAGATCTTGGTGGCAATTTCACAAGATGATGCAACAGCATGCAAGAGGAAAGATTTTATGTCGAGTTGTTTGGCTCTGCTGCTTCACTTGCAGATAGAAGTGACACAGGTAGTGGGTTTCGAGAGGGCTGACCTCGTTGACAATGTGTTGAACAGTCGACACAAGTCGTCTGTCGGGCTGAGCTGTTCTTTGTGTTGTACGGCTCCATTTCTGTCAAGAGGGATTAATCCTCATGTTTGGTTTTACAGTCTCTGCTTGCTGAAGTCACAGGAGCCCCTTATTTTCACTTTCCACTGTTGACTGTCAGATTTCAGTAAAGTAAAGTGAGGCCAGATTCCACACGCCTTAAAGGGAAAACGGAACTCTTGATGAGGGAGTTTAAGTTAAGCTTTACTAAAATTGTAGCCTGACGTTGTCATACTCACAATTCTAGTCAGAATGTGAGTCTGATACCGCTCCATTGGGCTGTGATCATGGGGCGTGTTTCAACCGAACCAGAAAAAAAAAAAGCCTCTTGTCTCAATTGGATAGACCTACAATCAATCAGAGCAACGTAGTATGTGACGTATGTTAAGTGACGCATTGTGAGTTATTTACTAAAGCCGGGTTCACACCGGACGCTGAAGCGATGCCAAAGCGAACTTCAGCGCAGCGCCAAGCCTTAAATAACAGATGGCTCCCATCCACTCCCATGTTAAACCTTTGTGCGGGTCACACCGGACGCTGAAGCGCCGCGCTGCACCAAGGCTGCCTCGCACCGTGCAGCGATCGTTTCCGCGTCGAGTCTATTTTTTGCGCTTGACGCGAGCGTATCCAGCAGGAAACACACTGAAAAATAATTTTAAACGATATTGATGACATATTTTATATGATATAAATGATCAAATATGCATCCCATACTTTGAACTCCCTTCTGTTGTCCTGGAGTTTTAATTTGACCAATGACATTATTAAATGTCCCCCTCTGCCCATCCACTACACCCACACAAGCAGTCATAAAGATAAAAAGAGAGAGAGGGGGGGTTACGTATTCTCCACATAGGCTTGAGTATATGCTTTTATACTACTGGATCAACGGGTGATATTATTAGCGCTGCCCAGCGGTTCAGCGTCGCTTCAGCGTCCGGTGTGAACAGCCAAGCACAGGCGCGATAGGGATTAGCGCGGTGCTTTGGCGTCGCCTCCGCGTTCTCTGTTCCTCTTTCAAAATGAATGCGCTGTCGATGTCTTCTAAAACAGACTAAATGGCAGCATCTACACATCTCAGCTCTCCAGCGGCAGGCATGTTTGTTGAAAACGAAATCAACCCAAGCGCACTTTGATGACATGGTTGAATACGTTCCCGTTGATCATTTGTCCATCAACGGGACATCAAGAATAGCCTGGACCTGTGGAAGATAAAAGGACACCCAAATTTGGACTCTTAAAGCCCCTCCCCACGTGACCACAAACATCAGATTGTCCAGGATGACATCACTGACTCTCATTTTAGACTGAGTAAGTTTGTGTTGAAGTTACTCCAGGGGGGTTCTGTGAAAAGAGAGATAAGAGCTGTGCAGGTAGTGAGATTATGTTACTGTTCTTACACAGCTACTTTTCCTCGACAGAAGAAAAATAACAACTCTGCAGTGGCTCACTTTCTGAATCTCTTAAACAGAACAGACCTTTACAGACACTGAGGCATTGTCCACACTACTGGAGAAAGATAGGATATTTTCAACTCCTTGAGGAAAATTGTCTTTGTCCACACAACCTTTGATTTGGAAATTATGTCCAGACAAGGGCACAAACATGACTACAACCACTAGTTTTTTCCGATGTTATTAGAACTAGCACTGTTAACCAAACATAGAAATACCAGTATATAGGCATGTTGTTTTTTCTGATGCATGCTCATTCACCAGCAACAGTAGGAATGCAAAGTAAGCTGGGGTTATATCGTGGTGAGCAGGAGGACCCAAATGCAGCAGGCAAATTTAGGTGGAAAAACTAAAATGTCTTTAATTCAAGCAAAGGCTCTTGCAGATGAAAAGCAGAGTCCAAAAATCTAAACCCAAACAATCAATATACAGAGAAACATCAGGAAAGGTTTTGGCACACACAACCAACATGGAACAAGGGGAACGAGGGAAGCAAGACAAACTGACAAAGATAAAGGGAAGCACAGAGACTTATATACACAGGGGAGGCAGGGATGATGCATTGAACACAGGTTAAACGTATTAGAAACAGGTGAAGATGATCACAAGAGTGGGGAAATAGGACAAAGGCAGGAAATCAAGTTGTAGACACACAAGGAGGATAATTTCAAAATAAAACAGAACTCAGAATGAACACAAATCTAACCACAAGGAGAACCCAAGTAAATGTCCACAAACTAAGGCATCCAAAACCAGAACCAAAACAGTCTTTAAGTTTTTCTTCAAAAGTTAATCGCCATAACGGCAGAATCATGACAGCTGGGACATCATTGTTTCCATAAAATTCTGTTTTACATGTACACAAAGGTACACAGAAACTGGAGTTTTTCCAAAGCTCCAATTTTTGTACACTGGTTAAAGCACTGGTTGCGTTTAGACAAGAGGCCCATACACAAAGGAAAAAGTTTGTTTTGCAAAATGTCAGCATTTAATTCGAAAAGGCATAAATCCTCTCATGATCAATGTAATAGTAGTAACAAAATTGTCATCTAATTCATAATCAAAAAAATAAACCTGTAAAGTTCACAAATGTTTGCTTATAAATTTATCGAAAAAATAACAATACAAAGTCAATCTTGGTCAGGGGATTTGCCTTTATGATTGTTTGGATGTCTGCCTGCTTGCCTCTATATCTACTCCCATATCCCCTCAAGGACAATCCCATAATAGCAGTCATTTAAATAATTAGCTGGAGCTACTGTTGCCTCATAGCCTTTCCCACCCTCATCTGCTTCCATTAGGGCATTTACAGTCTGGGCTGCAGCGAGGCGGAGCATCGAGGAGCAACAGGCAAGTTTGCCTGGCAAATAAAGCCAGTCAAGAAAAACGACACATATACAGCCCACCCATTTATCCCATTACATCTCATTTAGCTTGTCATCTCTTCAGAGTAATAGAAAAAGAGACTAATGTAAGCAGCAAAACCATGTGTGTGTATGTGTGCTCTGGCAGGCAAGTGAGTCTCTGTGTATATAGTATATAAAGTCTCTGCTTCATACAGTACCTGACCTATAGATAATATAATATTAAAGAAATGAGGAAAATTATCTTATATCCTTCTTTCCAAGAGTTAGGAAGATTTGGTTGTAGTAAATCTCATGTTCAGCATAATACGTCAAAATTTCAATGATGTAATAACTTATTTTATATAAGGTAAAGGAAATGTGGTTAGTTGCATTATTTGTTTTTATCATTTTTGTTACTCCAGCTCCATCACAGATGCCTTTCAACAACCACCAAGCATCCAAGCTATCACATATTTAAAGCATATTGAATAGAAAACAGTATATTAAAGGTATTTACTGACCAACAACAGCTACCTTATCATTTGCTTTGACCACACACAGCAGCACTTCTAAGTAAAGCCAGGAATTGTATACACCCTCCAGCTTTAAACATAACCAGGTACCTAATTTTAGCAAGCCTTTCAAAAAGACTTCAAATAAGAACATTTTGGTGTGGAAGATGTTGTACAAACCACAATTTTAGTTTTCCCTATCTATCCAGCACATTTGTACAGCGTCTGTACATAAATATGGTGCAGGTTGCTGTATTTGTCAAGTAAAAACTGCGGCACATAACTTATCCTCAAACCAGAAAATGTTGAACATTCTTGTCTGATTTTGTGCAGATTAAAAAAAAATTAAATACAATGTGTTCATCAATGTACTTCATAGGTCTCGGCAACTATTTTCATTAACTTTGGAGAGAACCTGGCTAGCTGTTTACCCCTGCTTTCAGTCTTATGCTAGGCTAAGCTAATTGTCACGTGGCTCCACTTTAATACATAGACATTAGAGTGGGTTCAATCTTATTTACTTTTTTTCCTAAATTCTACATTATAAGTTTATAGGCTAAAATGTTCCGTGGAAATTTCAATGTCAAAGGCAATTTGAAGTTCCAACGGTTAAAGTCCAACTGCGCCACCTCAAGTGCAACAGATTCATCAATAAGCAAGTGTGTCTCTTCTTCCTGCTTTGGCATATGGTGTAAGGCAACTTGAGGACACACGAAATTTGGGATCAAATGGCTAAAAACTTTAACCTGCAGGTCGTAAAAAATCGAACCCATTCAGAATAGTAAAGTGTCAATGACAGAAAAGATGCTAGTAAAGGAACTTGGTAATCAAAAGGTAGGGCCATAACAAGTAGGCTATAAAGTTAAAGCGGTGAGGTGGATGACTTGGCAGAATGAAAAGATTTAGCTCTAAATCCAGTTCCAGAGGCACAAAACGAGTAATGTAGCTATATCTTTTATAGATTTTCAGTTTTTTCTGTAGTCCTTAGTAGTAGGACTTTTAGATGAAGCTTCAGGTTAAGTACTGCAAGAGAGAGAGAGAGAGATCTCAGGCCATTATAGAGGCCATCACTTGCATGAGCTCAAGGTTTTTATTTGTCTTTTCTCTGACCAGCTCTGACTACTCCTCTATTTTCCTACTTATATTTGTTCTTGTTAAATTTTATTCTCAAAGTCATGTACCCTGAGTCATGTCTGTCATCCCAAATCCATATGAGACATTTGCTTGAAATGAAACTGAACTCCACAGTCTTAGTCATCTGGAGACTATCAGAAAATGAAGAACAGCTCTGACAGGTAGAGCTCAGTTTTGCTGGGAACACACGCAACTGAGGTGGCCGCACCCTTGGCCAAGAAAGATCATTGTGTTTAGAAGTGCACACAGACTATTCTTAGTCTGTTTAAGGCTACACACACTCATGCTGCCCTGCCCAGGGCTTGAATCATCTCTCAGAGCTGCCACAGAGAACAAGGACCACTGTACCAGGTGGATAACAACTACTCTGTTGGCTGCTACTCTCACAGGCTTCACAGGGGAGAGGTGCTTTCCCAGCTGGCATCCGTCAATGGAGCTGCTTACCTCACTTATGTAAAGGGTGTTTCCTGGCTGTAAAGTATTAGAATTGTTTTCTTTTTCTTGGCTATTTCTGAGGTGAGACCTAACTGGCTACGCTGGATTCTTAAGAGCATTTCCCACTGCTGGCATGTTATACTGTGGCATTTAATGTTTTTCTTGGAGCAATAATTGAAATTTAAGGGTCTGGGGCAGTAGAGTTGAGAGTTCAGCAGGAACGGCACATGCTTACTAGGTAACTAGGTTATATAGCAAGGTGGGCAAGATACAATAGCTATTTTAGTTTCTTTTGGTTTCTTGTTGATGTTCAGTTGAGGTGGTTCTGGCATCAAACCAGTATAGCTGGACGAGACCCAGGGGTAGACCCAGAACATGCTGTGCGAACTACATATCCCATCTGGACTGGTAATCCCCCAGGAGAATTTGTAGAGGGTGGGAGAAGGGTGCCTGGAACATCCTGCTTAGCTTACTGCCTCTTCACCTCAAGTTCGTATAAGCAGTCGAAAATGGATAGATTGATGGCTTCTTCTAAAGAATCACCACGCTCTATCTGAGTCGTAAAGGTCACCTACCATACACTTAACAATTGGGGGAAATGTAATGATATCAACTCATTATATCCTGTATATTTAATTTGTATTTTGTGCTAATGCTAATTATGCACACACTACCCTTAAATTAGAAAAAGAACAAGTAAGCATTCACCTTGTTAGCATGTTGTTTTGCTAATGTTACCATTTAGCTCAAAGCACTAATTACTAAGCCACCTCACAGACCCATCAGTTTGGCTTGGAGACGATAGACTGTATATACAGATGGATGCCAAGATAGTTCCCCAAAGATGAAGCTAAATTATCTTGATCATCCCCTGGTGGCTGGCTACAGAACAGGTCATACAAACCACCTCCCACTAAGCCTGTGAGTGGATGGGACATGGATCAATTTTAAACTAAAAGTTCACATTAAATACATTTCTTCATAGATGGTTTCTGTCATTCTAGGTAGTTCTTATCGCCAAGTGTCCAAGTTTTAATTTTCCTTTGTGAGTTTTGGCTCCAAATAATGTCTAAAGCACAAAATGTCACCTCCTGTATCCTGGTTATATTAAGTACATTTTTTTATAACAACAGGAAAGAGATAATTGCTGTTGAGAATCACGCCGGGTTCAAACCGGATGCGCGGTAAATGTTGATGGTCTTCATAGCCACTCCCCCACCCCTCTCTTTCTCTCTGTCTGACTGCTTGTGTGCTTGTAGTGGACGGCTAGATGGGAAAATTCCATCATTTGGGGGAAAAAATCGGGGAAATTGAACCTCCAGAAAGCGAAACCATCGCTGCAGAGCACGAGCCGTCCTCGGTGCTGCGCGGCGCTTTGCAGCCGATGTGAACAGCCCGATTGATTAACATGGAGGCGGACAACTTTTCTTGGCACTTGCACTGCGCTGCTTGTCCGATTTGAACCCGGCGTCCCAGTCCTGTTACCTTGTGCCTGGTTCAGTGAAGCTAATTTGATCAATTTCATATATATTGTTGCGTTGTTCATTCTGAAACTAATTTTTTATAAATTACTTTTCCATCACCGATGGCTGTATATACGTTGTATGTATAAAACAAGTAGCTTGTAGTTCTGTAAACAGTCATTTTTTAACACAATTCTTACCTCATTGTCTGTGCCAACGTCCAGCATGACGGGCAGGCACTGCTCTGGAGGCATACCCCCACAGGCTGTGTAAAGAGCAAGCTTGCCCACTGGGATGCCCATACCATGGCAGCCCAGGTCTCCCAATCCCAGAATCCTCTCTCCATCAGTCACACACACCGCCTGTAAATCAAGATAACTGTCAGCCATATTGTGCACCTGCCACACAAACTACCCCATCAGCATAAAATCTGTCAGTGAGGCTGCACAAGGTGAACTAATATTTGAAATCATTCACAGCTTAGAGAGAAAATTAAGAGAGCAGCAGTTCCACCCCACTGTCTTCTTAACTTAAACCTTCTTCACTGAAACCAAGTCCACGCGGCTACCCAGAACCATGAGTATTTTCCTCAGTGTGAGCCAGGTCCTGCTTCACTTACCTGGCTTTCCATTCCCTTTACCGATTAAGCAATAAATAGGTTCCTCTGGGTAGATTCCACGGCATTAAACAAATCAATTGTGTAACACTTAATATCACCAGCAGAAGTGTTTAATTTGAAATGTTCCTAACGTTCTGAGTCTTTTATTTTTCCACCATCAGTGTGACGTACAAATCTTTGGCACAAAGGACTAACAGCCGTGTTCCTCCCACATTCTGACCGCTTTAAAGAGTGTCATTGCTTTTCCCTTACAAATGCTAAAAAGGCATGAGGACCACACCCATTGTGACCTTAAATATCACGTCTTAATATGTAACTGAAGGACCTTGCCTCGGAATTAGCGTGTCTCCGTTGAATTGTTTAACGTAAGGCATAATAGATGAGTTTACGATAAGACCACCCTGACAATGAGAGGCGGCATGTCAGCCCTAAAGCAAATGTCCTGCTGTTGACAGCTTTGAACAGGTGTCTGAGGCTGCAGGAATATTTGACATGCCAGAAATGCCTGTCGGTTTCGTCATTCTAAATATGACTAAATCATGACTTGCACAATGTTGATCCATATACATTAACTGTTATTGATAACAACCTAATGCAAGTGTCTGAAATTGTAGTATTTAAAGAAACCCTCTATATATTTTATAGTAAGAAAAAGCACAAACACCATGTTTTATTCTATACTCTGAAAGTTCACCATAATTATCAAATGCAATTAATTAAGAGATTTTTTCTCTTGCCTCACTTTTCTTATTAAACCTTATTCAGATATAGCATGTTTAACCCTGTTGAATGTTGTTATGCTTTAAACATTGTTTGTTAAATTTCATGGAAAACACACATTTAAAAATGTGCATGTATATACCAGCACAGTGATGTAGAGTGTCCGTTCAACCTCGATCAGTTCGCGATCATATAGAGCAAATTGTATTTTCAGTACTTTCAGATAACAATATTAAAGTACTTTTCGAGTATATTTTGATTGTAAAACTACTTGTATATCATTAAGGACCACATTACAGTAAGTCCATAATTCAGCATTGTTTGTCTTTATTGTTTTGTTGACAACAATTTAACAATTTGTTGACTACAACTATTCTGGTAGTTATCCTTTAAGCCATTACATATTGTATGTTATATAGCCCAATAATGACAATTTTACATTTCTTATGGACTATTTACGATTTAGACCAGTACAGTAGTAATTATTCATCTATTTATCAAAGAGTAAATGCCACTGTTTGAGCAGATGTAATTTAACCTTGATGTCTTTTTCTGGCCAGTTCTGGAGCAGTGAAGCAATGTGTCCAGAGTCATGAATGGTGATGAACAGCCCCCTGCAACACAGAAAAAAAAGAAGAAGATAAAGATTCAAGACTAATATCCATAAGGAACCACATGGTTATTGGCCGTTTCTCACAACCAAGGCTCCTGTCATGCTATATTCTGCCACTAAAATAACCTTGTTTAAAACAATGGCAGCACAAGAACTCAAATAGCTCATGAACATTTACAAACTTCTTAATTAAGATTTCATGGAAAAACAGCTTTAAGCTGTTTTAGTTCAGATACTGTTTGAACTAGAGAGATTAAATATTTTCTGCCATTCTAATTTTAACCAAGAACTTTATTGACTACTGATGGTACCTGGGATTTTAATGCTTAGCCCTGAATTTCAGGCCTCTGTAGTTAGTTTGCTTTGGACACTTTAGGCTCTCAGTTTAGTACCCCATCCCTCTTCCAACCCTCACTCCTTCCTGTCCTTGCTCCCTGGCATCAATTCATTCTCTCTGGGACAATCCCAGGATAAAGAGATCATCTCAGTGCGTGGGGTCCAGGTGCAGCGTCTTTCTAACCCTGACCAATTCATCTGATTACAGGGAGGAGACATCTCCATCATGTGCCAGCGACAGTTAAAACGTCACTATTTGCTCATAAATGTAAAAACCTATCCCAGGTCAACACTGTTGGACGGAAACGTTGAAGATATGTGGAGCAGTTGGAAACAGTTTGAGACGTTGTTAAAAGAAAGAGACATCTGAAGAGACATGAAAATGTCACATAGAAATACTTTGATAGACTGGGCATGTGGTACAATAAACCCTCCGCACCGTTTCCACTTCAACAACCAAAAAAAGAGAAAGATTCCTAAGGGGAAATCAAACATCAGTGGTCCCAGGACGGGGCATGTTCCCTCTACACTGGTAAACAAACAGAGTACCCTGTCTATTCTGTTATCAGTTAGGCTGAGCTCACACACTGACCGATAGTTTTCAGTCATTTCTGCATTTAATATCATTCATTTTTTGTTTTCTTTTTCAAAACAAAAGACAACAAGAGATCGACAATAAATAGAAAGAGTCTATCCAGGAATCAAGCACAAAGTGCGGTTTGTTGTTGGATGTTGTCTTTATGTGGTGTATACATATGTGTTTGTGTTCTTGAACATGCATGTGTGCGGCATACACTCGTCTGTCTGTGTCACACATTATAAATCTGAAGAAAGCTTTTAAAGACAATCAAAACTGAACCTTTTTCCAATTCGCTGACATTTTGCTGTATAGTCAAATCACTAATCAAACAGTTATTTGCAGGTCTAGGGCAGAAATGATTTGAAGAGAAACTTACTATAAAGCTTTTAAAAGGGACACAATCCCCTCTATGCAAAAAAACTTTGCAGGTCATACAAAGGTCATAGACACAGACTTCTGGCAATGTAATCTCATACATTTGCATATCAGCACATCTACACAAGAAATTAATGAGTGCTGCTTGAATTGCACCATGGGTAGATCATCTAAAGGGTCATGTCTGTGCAGCTGTAAAGAGCTGTGGGAAGCTGGATGAGGTTTGACTTTATACAATGTATTTGAGTGAGAGAGGAATGGGAGCGGAGAAAAGGAGTGGCCTGCTGAGTGTGTGAGCCACTGCCAGCAACAGCATTATGAGGAATTCTGGGAGAAAGAGCAGCAGTGGGGCTGAAAGGTTGACCCCACAATACGACTGTTGGAAAACAACTTCACAAGATGGATCAGAGCAGACAGGCCAGCTCAACATAAATCCTAATCTGTCAACCTGAATGTCACCAAAAACATTTTGGGTTCAGCAAGCCATTAATCCTCTGCTCCTGATCATTCTCATTCTCTGCTTGTCTGTACTATAGAGGTGGTGACCTCATGACCTTTTGCCCCAGATGAGTATGTTAAAGTAGAGCGGCAGGAGCATCTGCGACAGCATCCCGCAGAGCGAAAAAAAAACATATAAACATGAACCACTTCCTTACAGAGGTTCTGTATCAAGAGTATCAAGAGCAGATCACTAGTGTCTCATGATGTCAGAAGTACTGCTGTTTTAAATCCGTTATCACTCCCTGTTCAGATGATGATGATCTTTTCAGGCTGAGAATTTTAAACTGGTGTCAAGTGGATGTGTTTGATAAGACAGATTTTTATCCATAAAACCGCAGGCTCTGTATGTGTCTGTGCTTAGACCGTGGGAGAGAGAAATTAAATTGGAAAAAAAACTTGTTTTATAAACTTGTGGGAGAACATAGTTGCAAAGTGAAGTCATTTTGCCTGCTAATTTAGGGTTAGAATTTCAGTTGAGAGTTCAGCGGAAATTCCACCCTCTGATATTTGTATTGTTGTCATGTCCAGCATCATTTCTAGTCTACTAAAAAATCATAACCATCTACAACAGTGGTTACCAACTTGTTTTGATCAATGACTCCCTGCAGGCATATCAACAAACTCAACAGTCCCTTTGTCCCAACTGTCACCATCATTAATTACTTTTAGTTATCTGAGAGCAGATATGTATAAGTATGTATAGTAGTATGTCACTTACTTTGTAAAAATCAAACAGATGCCACAAGAGGCCACGCATTCATGTCTAACAGGAGAGGATACCGCACATATGCTTTGAGAGTGCATGGTCAGCACACCACAAGTAAAGCATAGCTGCCTAAAAATGCATGACTTAAGTCAAAATGAGGCAAATTACAGACACCACCAGCCTCATAATATATGTTGTTAGATGTTATTTAATCTAATTGGTTTTTAAAGGATGGATGTTGCTCAAAACACCATCATCTACAAACTATGTTTGTTAATGACAGATCGACGACTAACCACCATTGGCAAACTAACTGCCACACAGAATGTTGAGTTTTAAAAGCTTTGGATGTCAGCTGCCAACGACATGCAGGCCTGAACCATATCCCAGCAACAAAAACACACTGTGGAAACTTTATCAGTCATTGTGCAAAAATAGAGTTAAGCAAAGCAACAGATGGCAGGACGTACAAACCCTATGTAACGCTGATGCAACTAGCACGTATTATTCTATTAACAAGAGCAAGAAAGGACAATATAATTTTATGAACAAATATTTGAAGGATCTAAAATATCAGCTGCTTATCGTTATCGGACACCCGTAATTTCCAATGATCTCGCTTAAATGAAATTGCCTTGATTGTGAATTATTTCTAAACAACAGTTGAATGCACATGTGTTTGTATTGGTCCATGTATGTCAGCATGTTGCTCCTAAAACAACCACAATGACCATCATTCGGCTCATTTTCTAGATGAGAGGAGTGCCACAAAGCGTGGAGCTGCTATGTCTGGCTCCTCCTGTAAGAGAGTGTGGCGAGAACAGAGAGACTAAAGAAAACAACCTGATGGCCTAAAACAGCAGCACTACTGACCTGTGGCCCAACACAAAACATACCCCGGGGACTGTGGAAAAGCTGCAGGGGGCCAGCAAGAGGAAAAGCTGCTTTCTGTGTGAGGATACCAGCCTCCAATTGTTGACCCGTGTCCACACAAAACACCACCAACCGCCATTCTTCACCCCAACGGCATGGCCTTAATCTCCCCTGTGCTCGGCGCCCTCAGTTAGCGAGTCACATAATGTTCAACTGACACAATGGACACAAATCACTGAGTAAAGACTGTGAAAACATTTTCAAAGGTCACAGTCACACAGTATGAGATTTTTCAATACAATTAAGCCCAAAATCTGCCACAGCATACACATATAGTCGGACGGTGTTCACTGTGAAAAAATGACAGAGAATTTTCTTATTTGTTTGAAAGGGCCCTAATTGGAAGTGAACAGAGCCAACATCTTAGATTGGGACTCTGCCCAGAGGGAGGAGGTAAATGTCAACTAAGTGCGGACAATTCCTGTATTGTGTCTGTGTGTAATTTGAACTTTTCATTTTAAAAAAACAAATGCCTGACATTTTGTAAAAGCCTATGAAATGTCAATTTGACAGAGAGCAAATGTAATTGTTGAGAGTTAAAGCCACAGTTCCAAAACAATGGGTCACATAAAACTTATATATGTCTTCAAATACCAGCATTTATGGTATCTTTCCAGGATACAAGGAAAGAAAGAACAAAAGGATATTTACAGTTTCATCGATTATTCACCAGTCTAGCAAAGGCTTTATTTTCTCTGAAAATCACTTGCTCACTGACAAAGATGCTATACTAGAACGTATTGCTAGAACCCCACTGTCTAAGTGCCCCTGAGCAAGGCACCTTACTCCCCTAACACCTGCTCCCCAGGGCGCCGTGCATGGCTGCCAACTGCTCTGTGTGTCCTCCTGTGTACACCAGATGGGTCATAGCAGAAAACAAATTTCCCCCCTTGCATGTCGTGTGTGTGGGACAATACATGTATTTTATCTTATCGTCTCTATACCCTCTATTCGGGAATGATACAAGGGAATCGGTTACCTGGATAGCACTTTAGTAGGTGCATTTTTGTTGAGCCTCACAGTGGAGCCATCAGTGTGTGAAACCTGACACTGACCTATAAATCCAAACCCAGTTCCACGGTAGGAACGTTAAAAAATGGAGTCGGGAAAAATACAAAAAGGTTTGTGCAGTAGAAATGTATTTTGGTTTTGAATCTGTATGATGAACTTGTACACCTAAAAATGTACTCTGGGAACTTATAGGGGATCCTGACCTAGACTGGAAACAACTGCCTAGAAAACTATGCAGCATACAAACAACGGTGACAATAGAGATACTATTTAATAATCAAGAGTACAAAACAGATATTAACATTTCTGTGTAAATAATTGATCATGAGCACATGGAAATACTCTATAAAAATATTTAAACACTAAATATAGTAGGTTATATGTCTGTATACGGTTCATTTCCAGCCCATTATAACTGACACCATTAATCTTTAGTGAGTCATAGAGTTTTGTTTATCCACCTCTGTACCCGTTCCGGCTGTCAGCCAGCTGGAGCTGCCATTGGACCCCCAAAACTGTTACCGTTAGTCCTATTACTTTCTCATTTACACCAAGCTGTTTGACATAGCTGACCTACCGTGTCTAAATGATTATGCAACATGAAGAGTTATGCAAGTCACGCAAAGCAGCATAGAAAGTGAGAGAGCACATTTTGTCTCAAACTCAGGAGTAATCCTCCAAAAAAGGTCTAGTTGGTTGGTATTTGTTCTGTTTGTTGTTTTATTGCAGGCCAGAGAGAAAAACTGTTGACCTCCTCAAGACAAACTGACACAGTGAAAACATTTTCCCTTCATCAGCATATTATTATATTCTTTTTTAGCATCTTAGCTATAACTCAATAAACATAAAAATTGTCTGCAGAGCATTGTCTCGGTGAGAATGTGGTCTTGTTAAAGCTGCTTGTTGAATGCCCAAACTCTGCTGAAGAGTCTTAACTCTGTCCAAACATATTTATCCTTTCAACTCATACAGTTAAGCTGAGTGTTTCCAGCTGTAATGATGCAACCTTTGGATTGACCTATGCTTTGACCAAACAATTATTGTTAGTCCATTTCTCTGAGAAAGTGCAATGTTGTGCACCTACTTTTTTCATTGATAGTTGTCATGATGTGTGTCAGTGATGACACGCTACACATACAGCCACAGGAGGGGACCACCTTGAAAAATAAATTGCTGTCAATTTTTATTTTTGCATTTATGAATTTTCTGGCAAGCCAGGTCAACCTGTCTTGCAAGCTGTATACGGTAGGAAGAGTCCCCATCCCTGCTCTACATTGAGCTGTGTCTATACAAAATGGGCCTCTGCAGTGAACATGTAGTGGATAATCATTGAAGTGTGACCACTAGCACAGTACGACACTTGTGGTAAATAAAAGCTGAGAAATAGCCAAGGAACTGTCTGCCTTTCACAGAGAAAGAAACACATTTATTCAATTGGAGAACTCCCTGGTGAAGATCCATGGCTTTTCAAAACAGGTTAAAACAGGAGTGTCTCTCCAAAATGAACACACTTGATCCTTCTGCCAGACCAGCTGCTGAGAAATTTGAGATATCGTTTTATTAAAGTTGGGAAGTAAAACAGGTCTCCACAGAAACAAAAACAGTCCATTGCCAATTGCAACAGTTTAATATGTAAATGTTCATAATAGATTCATAATAGATTCATCAAAATTGCTTGGTCAGGGTTAAAATGGTCAAAAATAAAAGAGTTAAGCAATAATAAACCACAGATTTTGATGTGCCAGTATTTATTATCAGTAATGTGTTGGCTCTGTCTTTTAATAACTGGATAAAACAACAACCTAAAAGGGGACAATGACTCACTTAAAGAAACAGTAATCCTGTTTCAGTCATTGCCAGTTTATGACTTCAATTTGTCAAATTAGATCAACAATTAGATAAACTCTAATGAATATATTGTCCTACTCTGGTCATGTGGGGAGTTGTGTCTTTGATTGAAAAACTGGAAAAAGAATATCTGTATTACATCCTTGCTAATCTGAGAGCTTAAATATATAAACGCAGATTACCAAACTTGGTAGGATTCATTCTTTGTTGACTATGCATTTCTGTACAAAAAATCATGGCAAGCAATCCCTAGTTGCTGAGACATTGCAGTCTGGACCAAAGATGAAGACCCACAGAGACCAACACAATGACATTGCCGTCTATACAGATATTCCAAGCATGGATATAAAAAAATTTGAATCAACATGAAGCTTTTACTACACCCTAGTTACAGCAGCTAAAGCAGGCACAAATAAAAGACACGAAGGGATTTGGCAAATTATTGGCTACAACAGGGTCTTGGTTATGTCTCTGTCAAGGTAAACCAAACATTTCAGACATGGCCATGATATACAGTGCTGTGGATTTTGCTTCATGCTTTAATTCGCACTGAAGATCAATTTTCTCCAGTCGTTATACTCACCATGGGTTTGAAATCCATAGTTATTAGCTGAGCACATCATCCTCTAAAACCCAGCACACAGACATGCAGTACACTCACAAGGAGACAGGGACATTTATACGACTGGATGTGGTATCTGACCACAAGCTGCAGTATGAACTGACGGCACACTATTTAAGCAACAAGACCACCGGTTTCAACTTTCTTGCGTCCTTTCTTGAGTGGTATTTAATAAGTCAATGGTTTTCCATGGAAAGAGAGGATGATATTTTTACGACAGAGATTGGATAATTTCTTGTGACAAAGATCATTTTATTTTAGTTTTAATATAGTAGCTTCACAACTTGGTGCTTTTTTCATACTGGTAATTTCCAAAGTAACTATGGTAGTGAAGCTGTCAGCATTAAAAATAACACACTCACCCTGCAGCACATATGAAGCAGCCAAGCAACTGACTGAACCAGTAGAGGAGAAGAAGAAAACTCAAAAGGGGGTCTGGCAGTGCCAATCAATGACCACGATCATGCCGCAGCCTGGGCTGATGTAAACTCTGCCCAGTTCAAAAATAACTAATTGTAATGGAAAGGATGATCGTTAAATAAACTAAACATACAACAGGGTTATGGAAGGATGAAGAAGTGCTCTGTAAACACAAAAAGAAGAAGATTTATATATAAAACGACAAAGGAATTCGGATAGTGGGTGAATAATTTAGGATCAGCACAACAAACACAATTAACTCGCCCATAATCCATTTCTGTCTAAACACATGTTCTGCTCTAATTGTTCAATCAGTAAAATTCAGTTGTGTAGGAGATCTGAGGGGAATGTTTTTATGTGTGTTCTTCCTAGGAATTTTTCTTAGCAGCAAAAGAACAGTACCCAGTACTTATTGTTCAACAGAGAGCTCTTATCCCTCGGAAATGAGACATGAGAGGCAGGAATTCTCTTTCCAGTCTCCTCTTTTTCCTCTTCCTTCACACCTTCCTCTCTCCATACAGTACGACACTCCACAGACAATGCATTCTTCTTCTTCCAACTCCCACCCTCGATGGCACGCTCAGACTTTGACAGGATTCCATCACATTACAAATACTCTACATGTTGCCTGAATCACGCTCTCTCTTTACACAAGTGAGGACCAGTTCCAGTCCCTGGCCTGAGAAAACCCAAACCCACCCCCACCTCATTCCACTGCAGCCCACTGAAATCAGTCCGGGTCTCCACACAACAGCTAATCTTCTCCTATGAAGCTTTTCCAAACTTAGAGAGAAGGGGAAACTGGAGAATTTCAAGCCAAAATGAACACAGTTTAGCGAAACTGATCAGCCTTTCATCACCTTGGGTAACATGCTGAGGCCAAACAGAAAATGACTGAATCTCTGGAACAGGCCAAACTGCAGGTGATGAAAATAGCAACCAGACAGTGTGGGGCTCTGGGGTTTCAGAGGCTGTCGTCTGCTATAGATGTCTGGGTGAAGGAGCGGCAATCAAGTGTCCAGACAACTGCTGTGGAAGTTCAGTTTCTTTTTCAGCCAAACCTTACATAACTCATTGGGTAAGAAATAGCAGGAAAAGGCCCATTCCAGAACAAAGGCCCTGCTAAAGGAATTAGAGGCACAGACCTGATGAACCCAGCTGGCTATTAGATGACTTTCTACCATCTGCAACCAGGTTTTCCATTCACTCGCCTTCTCTCACATGAGATTTGGGGCATGCCAATTATGTTTCGCGTGGGATGCAAAGTCACTTTCAAAAGCCATTGGTTTTGCCTCAGTCAGTAACTATCCAAGGAACAGTTGAAGTATGTTTATTTGCAAATGCTGCTTTGTGTTAGCAACAGTGGTCGAGACCAGATCACATGGTGCATATATGGGAACACCTAAATCATCCAAAATTCAAGTAGGTCATATTTTCATGGAAAACAGACACACAGTTCACTGGTGATGGGAGACAGAATACTGTTAAATCACGGAGCATGGATGACTATGACTTATGGTCCAATGTATTCCCTTTGACATTTACAGGAAACTATGCAATCGATTTTAGGGATTGTCCACTATAAAACCGATGGCGAAGTGCTTTAAGAGTTTTCTAATCTTCATGACTTATAGGTGAGGATATATAATGTGTAGCATATGACACCAAAGAGGAATTTCAAATCATTTTATTTTACAATATAAGTAGTTGTGACACACTTCACATCTTCATGCTCTCAATATCATTTAAAGCTCTAGTGTTTAGTAATAAAGGAGGGTCTATATGCAGATACTATTCATAATTATGTTTTAATTAATATATAATAACGTGAAAGAAGCATCGTTTTTATTGGATTAGCCATGCCATGTTTCTATAGACTGTCTATAAAGATGGAGGAAATGAGCTCCCCAAAAATGAAGCCAAAGATTCTTGATTGCTTTCAATGAATTAGTTGACGCTATCAAAATGGGGGGATATCATGATTGACAGCTGAGACTAACTCACAAATAATAGAGAACACGTATTTGCAGGATCACGCTACTATGGCTCCATCCCCCATTTGCTGGCTGAAAATCTCAAGATAGTGTCGTATGTAGCTCGAACACTTTGGATTCCAGCTCGCTCCCACATGAATACATTTATAAATAAACCCTTTATGAATACAGTTGCTAGTGGAAGGAAGTTGAGACCCATTGTCCATCTTTATAGGGCCCACAGAGTATGGTTTCTACAGTAGCCCACAATGGTCAAACCAAACACTGTCTCTGGAAAGGGCCTTTCACAGTTTTACATTACCTGAAAGCCATTGAAGGTTCCCTTACCCAAGCATTCATATACAGTGCCTTGCATAAGTATTCACCCCCCTTGGACTTTTTCCCATTATGTACTGTTACTAACTGGAATTCAAATAGACTTAAATAAACTTTTTCCCGTTTGATCAACAAAACATGCATAGTACTTTGGAGGTGCAAAATAAATTTTATTGTGACACAAACAATAATGAGAACAAAAAAGTTGACATCTGTTGGGTGCATAAGTATTCACCCCCCTGTGTCAATACTTGGTAGAACCCCCTTTCGCTGCAATTACAGCTGCAAGTCTTTTGGGGTATGTCTCTACCAGCTTTGCACATCTAGAGATGGAAAGGTTTGTCCATTCTTCTTGGCAAAAAAGATGAAGCACAGTCAGATTGGATGGAGACCGTCTGTGAACCGCAATCTTCAAGTCTTGCCATAGATTCTCTATTGGATTGAGGTCTGGGCTTTGACTGGGCCATTTTAAGACATTAACATTCTTTAATCCAAACCATTCCTTTGTAGCTCTGGCTGTATGTTTAGGGTCATTGTCCTGGTGGAAGATGAACCTCCACCCCAGTCTCAAGTCTTTTGCAGACTGCATCAGATTTTCTTCAAGGATTTCCCTGTATTTGGCTCCATCCATCCTTCCCTCTATTCTGACCAGTTTCCCTGTACCTGCTGAAGAGTTGCATCCCCACAGCATGATGCTACCACCACCATGTTTCACTGTTGGGATGGTGTGCTCAGGGTGATGGGCAGTGTTGGGTTTTCGCCACACATAGCGTTTTGCATTGAGGCCAAAAAGTTCAATTTTGGTCTCATCTGACCAGAGCACCTTCTTCCACATGTTTGCTGTGTCTCCCACATGGCTTCTGGCAAACTCCAAACGGGATTTTTTATGGATCCCTTTCAACAATGGCTTTCTTCTTGCCACTCTTCCATAAAGGCCAGATTTGTGGAGTAGACGACTAATAGTTGTCCTGTGGACAGTTTCTCCCACCTCAGCTGTGGATCTCTGCAACTCCTCCAGAGTAACCATGGGCCTCCTGGTTGCTTCTCTGATTCATTTTCTCCTTGTCCGACTCTTCAGTTTGGGTGGACGGCCTCCTCTTGGTAGGTTTGCGGTTGTGCCATATTCTTTCCATTTTCTTATGATGGATTTTATGGTGCTCAGAGAGATGTTCAAAGCTCTGGATATTTTTTTATAACCTAACCCTGCTTCATATTTCTCCACAACTTTATCCCTGACCTGTTTGGTGAGCTCCTTGGTCTTCATGATGCTGTTTGTTCAGTAATGATCTCCAACAAACTCTGAGTCCGTCACAGAACAGGTGTATTTATACTGAGATTAAATTGCAGACAGGTGGACCCTATTTACTAATTATGTGACTTGCAAATGTGACTTGTGAATGCAATTGGTCGCACCAGATCTTTGTTACGGGTTTCACAGTAAAGGGGGTGAATACATATGCACTCAACACTTTTCAGATTTTTATTTGTAAATAATTGTGAAATCCATGTAATATTTCCCCCCACTTCCAAATGATGCACTATTTTGTGTTGGTCCATTACATAAACTCACGATGAAATAAATTTTAATCTGTGGTTATACCATGACAAAATGTAGAAAAGTCCAAAGGGGGTGAATACTTATGCAAGGCACTGTATATATACATTGCTTTAACTTGATGTTGGCCGTGCTTGATGCTCTGGTCATAACGATCATAATGACAACAACCACAGTTTTCTCTTATAGCGAAATATATAAAGCATAGCCTAGCTTGCATGATCACCTGCCATGCTATCTGTCCAAGCAATGCTAAAGGGAAGCACATGGGAAATAAACTTGAGATGAAAAATGTACCATGTTCAGCAATTGCCTCTGCCTCCTCTTATTCATTTTCATCTCTGATGTCAGACAGGACCTGGATTTGAATTAATGCGATCGGATTGACTCGAGTGTTTGTTTAAACCGTATTTGAATGGCTGGTTCTTGCAATGAGTTACCAAACACAAAGCAGGCAAAGCAAAGTAAAGCAAGTTGCAAGGCAAAGCATTCAAATGGGTTGTGACATTTGTAAATATCTGGAATCAAGTGAGTGGTGCAACAAGGGGCTAATCTGGTGTTTGCCTCTGAGACTATCTTGTTTTATAAGGGAGAGTTGTGGGGCTATATGCAGTTTGAGAGGACTACCTGCAGACACTACCAAGGGCTGAATAAAATGTATTGCCAGTATTTTCTTAATACATACATTTTAGAATGTATATTGTCCTAAAAAAGTGCTCATCTGTCAACTATAGGATGGTTAAGCACAGTGCTCTTTGAAGTAAAATCTAAGTAATTGCTATGTTATGAGGTAACCATGACATTGACCTTAGGCCACAAAATCTTAATCAATTCAAAGTGGACGATTGCTCCGGGTATTTTCTATATATCATATTTACAAGAATGGGACAGACATACAGACAACTCAAAAGCATTGCTACAGACAGATTTTAGCCACTTTGTAGGCATATGGAATAATAGGAATGTTGACCTACAAATGGAAACAGACAGAATTCTCCTGTTTGATTTTTTTAGAATAATGTCAACATTTATTTAAGATACATGGCTGTAGTACCCATGTGTCAAATGGGGGGTCAATAATGATGATGTAATATGATACTTTTACATAATAATATATTCAATGTCATTAAAAGTTCAAAATTATTAATCATTGAACATAATTTGTGATCTATCTTTTGTAATAGATGCTTTTGAGCAGTTTGTCACACAAGAGGAATGTGTGGTCTGTTAGCATGTAGCCCCCTGTGGGCCCTGAAGGGGATTTTTCAACACTATAACAAGGAAACTCCTACTGATCTAATGCTGAGACCTAAATCAGATCAATTGTGCAGGGTGCCAGGGGAGAGGTCAAGTCTCACGTAATGAAAACAGATCAAAGAAAGTGGTAAAGAAAAGTCACCTGGGGTCAAATCCCAGGGGTCGGACTGAGTGCTGGTTAGGTAGTCCCTCAGAAAACAATCATCACACAGTGAGATCATCTGTGATCAGCAGGTCAGAGTGTCAATTTTCTCACTTTCATTGAGACACTGAAACCCTTCAGTCAAATACACGTCCAGGATCAACAGTCTTCTGTTACGTCTATTCTACATAACATAAACATTTCATATAAATGTGAAAGCACAACATTTGACCACAGACAGGACCACATATACGAGGCAAATGTGAATGGAATGAAACTGCAGGAAGGTTTTGGAGATCTGCAATTTCATTAGTTATTCTTCATACAGTGGAAATGCCAAACAGTGTCTTGGCAAAATTGATCAAAGGAGTGCTTGATTACTATAACCTTATTCTGTAGCTTCTATATGATAGTCCCAGAACTTGAGGGAAAGGATAAAGGCGGCATCACATTGGACCTATTGGCAGAAATTGAATATACTAATAATCCTTGTGATGTTTTTAGTGTGTAATCATTTAAATCGTTCAAACTGTGGTTTTCTTTACCTTATAATGGCCCCTTTATATTGAAATACTTAATATTCACATCGGGAGCGGGCCCTCTCTATGGACACCGCCATGTTTTTAACAGTAGTCCAGTCCAATCTGGACAAAATAAACACCTTTTGAGTTTGGAAGGGGAGGGTGAGGCGAGTATTCATCTGCAGCAAGCAACTTCACACTAGATAACATTCTACACACTGAAACTTTAAACATCGATCTGTTTGGAATGACGTCACAATATCAACACTGATCACCACTTATTGATCGATAGTTTTCTTAATGAGTAAAATGTTTCTCCATAGCTGCACATTCATTCATTAATTCAGTTAGTCAGACCTAAATCTATCACCACTCTACTATCACATGTCTTATTTACTGTATGTTATAGCTGTGGAAAGTGTTTACAGTTTGGAAGCGTTCTGATAGATTCCATCTCTCAGAATATCTTAGAGTGCAGATGGACATGTTCAAGTTTTCAGTTTCTATCCTCGGGCCAAGTGCATGACAGGACTTCACGGGTTTGCAGCCAAAGCTCAGCATAGAGCTCATGGAGCTGTCAAAACAAAGAGAAATTAGCTCTAACCCTGCCTTCTCACCGCATCCATTAACAAAGCTGAGGGAATTTAAAAGAAAAAAAAAGGAGCCTTTAAGAGATGTTAGTGTTTGTTACTGTAGGTCTCATATTATAGACAAATCTATGGCCAAATCTATAGAAAAGTTGTCCTTGGATGATTAATGTGGAGTTTGTTGACTTACATCTTATCAGCAAGAGAGTGTTCCATGTCAACATGAGGCTGACCCAGTTTGGTCTTCTCAGCATAAAAGATGTTTCCCTGTTGTGGTTCCAGCTAAAAAACGTTACACACAGACATAATACTGGCGATCCATTTTCTCATGCTTGGTAAGAAAACAAATTATATCCAGAAATGTTTTGACTATTCCATTAAGTAGTTCTTTTAACCATGACGATGAGAGTGATGGGGGTGAAATGCAAATAAATCGGTGGAATAATCCTTCAAATCAGACTTGAGGAAAATTGCCATTTCGCTCGGTAAATGAATCTCAAACATGTAATTCTGTTTGAATCCCATACACCCATGGTAATTCTTGGTAACACAGGAACAAAAAACAAAATTGCATGTGGAGCTGAGGCTTAAACTGCCACACCTGGAAAAACAAGCAACAGACAGTTTGCTCATCGACCGCGAACTGTCAAGCTCCATCGTCTTCACCGATCCACACGGTCCAAACACCTTCATCAGGTCATTACTGGAGTTCAATCATCCCATTCAGACCATAATTTGAGTTTTACAGCTGACTTAAAAAGGAAAAGAAAACGGAAAAGATTTTAAATGACAAAGTGCCAATAAAGTGTTATTGTGAAATGGGGAAATTTTGGCTTGAAGATTTCCTGCAATCCCTGGAGAGACCAAACTGGTTTCAACAAACTAGTAAGGCTCTTCTCCATGCTCTATGGCAGTGGTAAGTAAGTACAAACTTTTTTAAGTTTTTGCACATTTGGGGAGGGAGGGACTGGAAAAAACTGCTTTGCAACAGTTCCAATGTTACAGTTATAGTCGTAATAAGATTATGCCTTCAGTAACTTCCAGCCCATCTGTGTTGTGCTGTTAGCTTTAACATTTGTTAATCCCCATGTTCTTTTCGATGCCATTCTGGTCGATATTTCCAGTCTAACTCTGACCGTGTCACTTTTGAGGACCGCCTCCTACTTTGCAAAAGTAGCAGGAGCAGACGGTTCCAACTTTTAAAAATAAAAAGCCGATCTCACAATTTACTGAGCAAGAAGCCCTAACTATAGGATGCTCACATGCAAAAACAAAATCTCCATCTGCACATGCAGTACTCTCTCTCTCATAGGGGAGGGGTAGTTGAGAGGGGTCATATTGAGTTTGCGGCATGATAACCTCACAGCAAATATGTTCTTGGTTCAGATCCTGGTTTGGCTGAGGACTTTTTGTGTGGAGTTTGCATGTTCTTGCAGTGTTTGCATGTTCTCACAATGTCGGTTTTTTCCTAGGTACTCCAGCTTCCTCCAACAGTCCAAAGATATGCAGATTGGAGACTCTACATTGCCCATAGTGTAGGTGTGAATGAGGCTGTGAATGGTTGTTTCTACATGTTGGCCCAGCGATATGTTTAGAACCTTTTCCAGGGTGCACCCTGCATGTTGACCAATGACAGATGGGATTGGCTCCAGCCCCCCCCCACGTTACCCTCAAAGGATAAGTGGGACAGATAATGAATTAATTGATGGATGGTTGATATATTACATGTGGCACCTATTGAACTTCTGTCGATCATGATAATAATGGCGGATCCTGATTTGTGTTGGAATCTGATAGTGGTGGTGGACCACGATAGAGGTGGCAGCTGATGGTGAATCCTGATGGCGGAAGTTGATCATGATTGTGGTGGCATCCAATCGTGATGGTGGATCCTGATCGTGGACTTTGATTACAACAAGACTACATGATATACAATATGTCTTCTCCGATAGTTCCTCAATTCCTTTACCTTCCAATATTCTACAAACTGTTTATTCTAACCAATGCTGCAAATACCCTTATCTTGCTGATCCTGCTGAGGTACGGGCAACCCTTCTTTTATAAATCCATTTCCAACAACTGCTTTGCCACACACTCTTCAGCCTTGAAAGTGTAATAAAGAATTTGTATAGTTTTATTTGAATGTGTGTCTCACAGGGCCACAGGCAGTGGTAACTGTGAAGAAATAAGGAAAGATAACATCATTAAAAATATACAGAGCCCATAAGTATGAAGCAGTGGAAGTGGCCAACATTTGCAAACATGAGGTTATTCCATAAGGCCTCTTATTTAACTCACCAACCTCGCCTACTGCATGTTTTATAGTTCTACCACAGAGTAGGGAAACCAAATAAACGCTATTTCAGGTTATTACTGTCGAAGAAGCTTTGGCAGTTGTTTCATTTTAAGTAAAAGCTGAATATCCTAATGTATCAAACTTAAAACACTGTCATCAAATGTCATTCCATAAATGTTCCTCTTATTTCTAAAGTTCTGTGAAATTCATGTTAAAGCTATTAGAGAGAAACTAGCCCTGTTGTTAATCTGTTAGAAATATATGTATATGAAATTTATGAAAATGACATTTCTACCAGCATGAAGTTTAGACACCTCTGCGTTTTCTTAGAAACAACAAACCACTCTGATGAACCTTAATGTCTCGTTTCCGTTACCGCTGATCAGATTGGATCAGAGCCGATAAAAGCCTGTGCTTACTGGAGAGTAATTTGACCCAGGTGTGAATGCTGATTGTATCCATTCCCACTGCAGACAAAAGCCAATTGTTAGTGGATGTTAGTGGAGTGTTCGACCAGTGACGAGAGTATCAAATAAGCTTGCATACATGTTCAACAAGTCGTAATTTCCAGTGTAGATTTGTAAAATATCATTACAAATAACCAAAATTTGAACAGCGTTGTTCAGAAATTTCGTTGATAGGATCCAATAATAATGGTGGTGATGATGGAGAAGCTTTTATGGATGCCTCATTCAGCAGCTTCAGTAAAGTCAAACTGAAAGCACATAATAAGAAAAAAGAGAAATCGACAAAGAAAAATTCAGAGTCATTCTGAAGGGGTGTGTCATGTGATTGGCTCTGAGCTAACAGGCTTAGTTCTGGCAAAAGACATTTGACAGACCTCTCTGACCTCCAAAGCAAGGGTCACCTAACCAATGGAACTGTCAGAAGGCATCTATCGCTTAATTTTTAGTGGCCGTGCAACCTGGTCTGCTTGTACTGCTGAAGAAGGTAAACAGTGTCAGTCTGTTCTTCATTGTTCCACATCTGTCATTCCTCTGGTTTATGTAAGGTTTGTAGAAAAACAGATGCCTGAATTCAAAATCCAAACTTGAGTGACAGAAGGTCAGTTGAAGCCTGCACGGACCATGAGCGGATCTAAACCAAATGGGAGATTGACCAAAAGCCGAGCATGTCTGAGGTAAAGGGAGAGATAATCACAATGACTGCCAGGCAGGCTTTTAGGCTGACAGCCTTTAGCCCAACCAAAACCCTAAATAAATATATCTGTAATGATTCTATGGTTTCTTAGAGACACTGGAGTTTCACCCAAAGAGCCAAATCCAAGCACCTTGCTCACTGGGCATGCTACTCCACTTTCAGTCATGGAAAGTTATACTATTTGAATAAGCAGTGATCTCTGGTACTGCAGGTCACAGATAAATCATCCAGGTCGTCTTATTTGAGTAGACAGTTAGTGAAACGTATTTAATTTGATTACTTCCTATGTTTACACAGCAAACCCTAGCCCTGCTGTGGATTTAAAGGGGACATATTATGAAAATTCCACTTTTGTAGTGCTTCTACACGTTAATTTGGGTATCTGGCATGTCTACCATCCCAAAAACTCTGGAAAAAACAACTCCCGCGATTTGTTGTGGTTCCTCTATGTCAGAAACGATACACTAGAGTGCGTCGAATGGGATTACGACCGAAATAAACATCATAGTCACACCATGCCCATGTAGGAAGTCTCGCTACTGTTACGACCCTGGGTGTCTATGTGTTACTGTCTATATGTGTTACTGCTCTGTTCCTCCTCTTTGAGTGTGTGTGTGTGGGTGCCTGATTGCTAGCAGGTTGGACCTGCTGATTGGCGTTAGCCGCCTGATTGCTGCTCCAGGATTGGCCAGAGTGAAGAGAGGAACCTACTTGAACCACTGACTGACTGCAGTCCTCCTCTCTCCACCAATTCTCCCAGATCCAACTGGGACCAGTGTCAGGCTGAATTATTGTTGTGTTGCGTATGTATGAAAATAGAAAAACTGTGTGTGGTAGCCCTGTAGGAGGGAGAATCCATTTTCTTTTACCCTTTTTTCTCCTGTGTTTCTGGTTTAGGAGTTAGGCAAGCTTTTGTCTTTTTGTTAACATTTTTGGTTTGTAGAAGGAAGGTAGGGAAATAGATTGTTTTTGTTTGTTGTGTTGGCCTTCTCTCCCTCTGAAGTTAAAATAAAAAGCTACCCCTAAACAAAAATACCTTGTGACACTGGCCTGCTTGGGAGTGGGAGAATGGGAGAAGCACCACATTTTATGTCTCTGTTTTCCCCTAGACCAGGGGCGTAACACTACATGGCCTTGGACAAGCGAGCTAACGCTAGCCGGGCTCCATCGGCCCATTTAGCCCGCAAGCTAACGCTAGCTCCCTAGGGGTTCCACCCGGCTAGGGGAGCCCAGCTCCCCGGCTAGCGTTAGCTCGCAAGCTAACCGGGCCGGTGGAGACATTTAAGTGGCCGCATAAACAAGGGACCCCCGGGACACCTCTAAACGTTGACTCAAAAGTGTGGAAGGATGCTGCTGCTGTTATCTACTTTATACACTGTGCATATTCACAGTGCATATTCAGTAAATATACCTAAGCTTTCTGACTTATCCTGACTTATCATATAAACTTGTGAATTTTCGAGAGTGTGCAGGAATAAGTGGACATCTCAGTTACAGCCTGTTTACAACACAGCATTGGCAGTTAATATCAAACAGATATAATCAATCTGTAGGCAGTAAAAGCTACGGTATGTCTGAAGGAGTGGTGGAAGAAAAAAACATCTGGTCTTCACCCAAACTAACTCTGGGGAGTAAAAGAATGTGTATGTTTTACACTTTCCAGCTCCTTATAGACAACTGTAGTTACAACAGAGTTAATAACCCTTGACCCTTAACAAGGATTCTATAATGGGCTGCCAATGATCATCCATCTCCATCAGTAAGATGGATTGGTTCAGGTCATTTACCCTGAGAGCTCCTTGAACATGCAGTCTCTTACTTTAAATAGGGCTCATTACAAGTTTATTTAAACACTTCTTGGCAGTGCACCACAGAAGCACAGTGGCACTGGAAATAGCTGAAATAAAATCGCATTATACTCATGCAACACTGAGTATATGTTTCTGCGATAAAACACTCAATTATCACAACTGAGCACTTTTAGTTGTCAAAAAAAGTAGACAACCCACAACCCAACTTCATGTGACGGAGACATAGAAACGTTTTCTGCTTAAACACAGTGTTCGCTCATGAGCTTACAAACCATTAAAGAGTAAGCATGTCCACTAATCTTCTGATGAATTGAATGTGTTCCTTTGTGCGGCTTGCCTTCCTGCGTCTGCCCCGTCTAAAGATCAGTGAATCAGCCGTTATTTGACACTTAATGGCGTTTGACCTTTGGCCTCAGGTACAGAGCCCGGTGTCGGAGTGTTTAGTCTTCATGAGGCAGATTAGCTGGTCAAATCAGGCAAGACAAAGCGAGGCTGCTGCTTCCTAACAGAACATCTTTATGACTAGAAGCCAGTGATTAGAGCCCTAATCTGCAGCTATGGTGGTCCCACTGGAAAACAGGCACACACACACACACGCAGGCATTTTTAGAGGAGGATAATGAGTAAAAAACTCTGCTACTTAGATAGTAACAGAATGTTTTTATTTCGCGCTCTTGACACATGCAGCAAAGATTACAGACGTGAGACATTTGTTAAGCTGTAACTAGGCATTTAAGGCTTTAGAATGAATAACATGACCATGCTAACGTGCTCAAAGTGGCAATGCTACCATGAAGCTGACAAAGTTTACAATCTTTTAGCACAATGCTGTGAAATTAAACAAGACTACGTCCTTTTTATTTTAATGATACAAACTCAGGGTTGCACTTAGTCACTTGGCACCTGAAAGACTGGACCCGTTTCAAACCAAGGTTCATTTCTTTGTTCCATCGTTTACATTTGATCCAGTTAGTTTTGGTTTCACATTTTAATTTAGGGAGCTGTATGACATGTATGTCCTGTCATCATCTACATGTGCTGCGTCTATCTATAGATTACATTGATTGGTTTGTAAACCTTTTTCATTAAAGTGGATATAAAAATTTGGGATTTCAATTTGAATTCAAAAAGAAAATGAATGAAGACATTAATTTCGTGGTCACTGTAATATCCATTTGGTATTGGTACGAGAAAAATATAAAAATGTCATCCTCCTTGATTTAAGCAATCCTGTGAGCCACTTTTCCCAATTTTTCTCCTATTGTTTATTGCCATTGTCTGAAATGTTTTCACACTGCAAACAAACTGAGACATTGTTCATTTGATTCAGACTGAGACTACTTCTTTGGCGCAAGGCTATTTTAGATTTAACTGAAAAATCCGAACAAGATAGGTGTGAAAGCCCTCGAATGATGGGTGTGTATTTAGGGAGAAAATGCAACCTATCATACATGCACATCATAATAAACCACCATATGAAAGCATGCTTCTCTGCATGGAAGCAAATGATGTGGGTGTAACAAAAGGAGTGTTGTATTGGGTATTTGTGAAGTAGAGACATTTTGAATTCGATGATGGCACAAAGTTAAGTGATGAGTTATTTCAATTAATTCAGAGTGAGGAGTGGATGTTTCTACCAAATTTTGTCACAATCCAACCGATATTTGGCAAGATTCACTGAGGCCACCAAATTGACAACCTCATATCAATCCATTCTGGAAAAATGAATATCTCTACACAACTTTGTGCCAATCAGGAGAGATATTTCAAGGATAAGTGAAAAGTTGAACCCGCTCATGGTGCTAGAGAAGGGTCAGGGGATCACCTTAGTAAATTAGGATCTAACTGTCAGGACTAAATTCCATGACTATGTAACAGCTATTAAAATATCACACGTAAAAACCAAAAATTTGTTGAGGCACGGTACAATATTTAGCAGCCACTGTATATATATATATATATATATATATTTATATATATATATATATATATAAAAATCTATTTTCCTTTTTTCCTTTTCTTCTTCTCAGTCATGGTCAGAATAGAGAAACAGCCTGAGATTTTCAGAGACTGCCTGCTTTGTCCCCAGCGTATTCTGCTGACTGACCCCTTGATGCACATTTCACAGAGGCCCTACTCTCAGCCTCGGGGCCCTGGCAGCAGGTCCTGGCCCACTTTGCTAGGAGACTGAGGGAGTGTATAAAATGACTCTTCCAGCCAGCTCGGTGTGAGAGGAAGGGAAGCATGCTAGGAATATTTTCCACATAGTTGTGCAGGGACAGGGAAACACAGAGCTGTTGGGTAACAGAGCAATGTGTATTGGAGAACTTGATTTTCCAAGTATTTAAAATCTGCCCAAGGTAATAATTCATAATAAAACAGCCTAATTAGGAAAACATGGGTTTCACAGCTTATCAAAAACATCCATGGTGGGAATAGACAAACAAATTGAGTGAACTGTTTCTGGCAATGCTAGAGGTATGATGTACTCAGAGAAGTTATATGGTTGTTCCCTGCATCATTATGAAAATGCAACTGACACTTATGAAAATGCAACTGACCCCAATAACGGTCCTTTTTTGTTCTCTAAAAGGAGGCACTAATTAAAGTGGAAGTGAACTTGAATGATGAAGATCTGTTGACCAGTGTGGTCTTTCTCCTATCAGTCTTTTTAGAATGAAAATAAACCAACAGTTGCAACCACCTAGGTGAGAGTAAATGCAGGGAGGTAAAACAGAATATGGCCTGGAATGCATCACTGGAAAAAAAAAAGCACTATCTTCATATCAGTATCTATTACGAACTGCTTAGAGAGAGTCTGTCAGATAGTGAGAGACTTGGACCTGATGAACCTATTTGAGGGGGAAAAGATACAAGTGGAGAGGTGTGTGTGTGTGGGATGGAGGGAGAGCGTCAAAGTGTGTTTTTATTAGAAAAGGGGAGGAAACCAATGAACATCTGCCAATGCCACTTAAGGTGAACACTGAACGAATTTCAGCAGTTCTAAGGCTGAGCTGTCTAACCAAACTCCAGCTGCTCGAGTCACCGCAACCTCCAAATTTGGTTCAGATTTTATAGCATCTACGAGCAGCTCTAACATTACATACACATTCAAGACTGCCTTTTTGTTTCGCCTGAACACTTCAAATCACAGCTTTCAGACCTACAACAGTTTTACCAATTTCTGGAGCCTCGGGTGAAACAAGGCCTCAAAGAAGATTTGTATCTGTTTTTTGTATGTCAATCTGTATATCCTGTAGATGAACCCACCTCAGATGTTTAGATGAACCCACTGTATGATATTTGCCGTGTGCTGTTTAACTAAGCCACCATGATTACAGTGGCAGGAATAAACTGCATACATTCCCAGACGCTGATCGATTGCCACTATTTGGGGGGATAAAAACTTTAAGGCTGTTGTCTGACCTTCGCAGCCTGGATGTAAAGGTTTTTGCAAGTAAATAAACACAACCAGAATTTTGAGGGGGTTTTTTTGTGCGAAAGAGTTGAACTAGAAACACTGTACTGTGAATTTGTGTGTCACCAATAACTGCACTTTCCACTTATTTTTTATCTAGACTCTGGAATGAGCTTTGACCTCTGGTTTCTGATCACCTAATCTTTCACTCTGGTCAAAATTTGAATAATATCCCTAAAAGAAGACTTGAGATATCAGGCTCAACAGGCTAAAAACTTAATTTGTGAGGCCACATTGACCTTTCACCTTTGATCTACCAAATTCAAAAGATTAATCTTCGAGTCAATTGGCATTTGTGACAAGGTCCACAGTTCTGAAAGGAGAGTCTTGAGGCATTTTTAAGATATCATTGTTCCAATGCAAAAAAGAGATTGTGAGGTCCACTGATCTTTACATTTGACTTTCACTCACCAAAATCTAATCGGTTCCTATTTAAGTCCAAGTGGATGTTTATACAGTATTAAGAAATTCCCTCAAGGCATTCTTGAGATATCATGTTCACAAGAAATGGGATGCAGATACAGTACGTAACTCCTGATGGACACCCCATAAACATGATGCGTACACATACCCTGTGTCTGAAGGAATACAAATGTTTCACATTGTAGAACAGAGTATCCAGGTTTTCACCAAAACGAGCACATTTTTGATAAATATTTTGAAAACTGACAGTTGATAAATGGTAAATGGTTTTGTATTTATATAGCGCTTTTCTAGTCTTGATGACCACTCAAAGCACCTTACAGTAAAGTTTTCCATTCACACACACATTCATACAGTGCATCTAATTGCAGCACTTTGTTATTCTATGGGGGGCCATTTAGGGTTCAGCATCTTGCCCAAGGACACTTAGGCATGCATATGGGTCAGACTGGGGATCGAACCGCCGACCTTCAGGTTGGAGGACGACCACTCTACGCCACAGCCGCCCGTTAATTAATGTGTTTCCATTTGCTACATATGCCACAACTCTTCCCGCAGGGGCCATTAAACCATCACAGAATAACTGGGCATGAGAAAGATTATGTTTTTAAAAGGGTGTCAGTCAAAACCTCAAATGATACCATATGGAAAATTTGGCATTTGTTATTGTACATGTATCAAATTGCAGGAGGACTCTGCTACTTGTTTTAATTTTGTACATCATGATTTAGTCACAGTTTTTGTTGCATTTCCTCACATTTTGCGTTCATCTATACAATCATTTTGTAAGCCAAGTAAAAAAGAAACAATTGCTGTACTTTAAATGTTTTTTTTCTGCCTCCACTCTGAGGCTTTTTTGCACAAATCAGAGACAGGCTCACGGAAACAAGCTTGCTGTTATTGCGTGGGTTTAAACTGGAGAGGCTACTAAAGTAACAGTAGTAAGCTCCCTCAACTTGGATAGTCTTTCTTGAGTTGACAAAATACATAAAGTCCCCATTAGGTTCCATATTACTAGGCTAAACCTGTGACCAGGAAGTTCTCAGCAGCGTGTGAAGAACCAGCCTGAGGCAGTGGAACATTGGTGCCTTTCAGCCAACATTCAACAGTAGAAGAAAGAACAAAGGAGCCAATACCATAAAAAACACGTAATAAGTGAGTGGTGGAAGATTGACTGGGTGGAAACCGAGTAAGAAAACAGCATCGGCAACTTCCTGTTCCCAGCAGTGAGAAATTGGATGAATAAAATCTCAATGTAAATTAGGTCAGTTTGCTTGGGAATGTACTGTTTCATAGCTCAAGAGGGAGGAAAGTGTTGTGATGGTGACTCACCTCGGTCTTCTAAATATCAGGCCATACTGCTGGCAGGCCAAGCCAACGGTGGGGGTGTAAATGACGGGCATAAACCTTTCGATGTCTGAAGTTAGCGCCCGATAGAAGAGCTTCTCGCTGCGGTCCTGGAGCCCCATAAGGAACACATATCTGTGAATGAAAGCGAGGAGCAGGGAGAAAAACACCTCATGTTAATCTTTACCAGCTTGACGACTCATACCTGCTGAACTGAGAACGGGATTATTAAAGTCAGATGTTAAATCCTGCGTGTTTGTGAATGAGAAAAAACAGTAAGATTGGAGGATACTGGAGATTTTGTGAGAGTTGGGCCACATACATACTAAAAAATACTGTAAAACTTTGCTCTATTGTACAGTAACTACCTCTAATGGTATATTTGTTTATGATGAGGCTGATTGGATAAACACAGGAAAAAAATCAGCTCCTTAGATAGGCCACACAAGTCCTTTGATCTCATTGCAGAATGACCGAGAACTGAGGGCTTGCATATGAGCCAAATTAAGCAGCGCATGCCAGAGAGGGCTCTTTTCCTAATCAGAGAAGTTTCCATGAAGCCAGACGCACAAGGTACCTCTTGTTGAGGGGTTACAAAGCATGCACACCCTCTCTGATATAGGTTAAGCCACAAAGGCTGCAGCACAATGCACAGTGATGACAGCTGCTCTTGAAGAAAACTGTTTAAATGTATTAAGAATCCGCCAAATGTCAAATGAAAGGTTTCTGTCGTAATGTTTGGACTTGAATTATTCTTTTTTCCACAGAGTGATAATTTGCTTGATAGACTCAAGTATAGTATTTGTTTCAATTTATCATCAAATAGTCGAAGAAAATTGGGAAAGTGCATTGTTTAAGTATTTTTCAAGCAAGAAGGCCAAAACTTTTCAAATTCCTTTATCGTAAATGTAAGAATACCCTGCATTTTGTCATCTTACATGATGGTAAACTAAATATTTTAGGGTTTTCAAGAAGTCACTTTGGACCTAAGGAAATATTGATTAGCATTTTCTTGTTATTATTATTTATCGACACCTCATGGGCCAAATATAATAATATATAATACAATTTGAGAAAATTATTACCAGGTTAGTTAATGATAGACAATAATCGTTAGGATTGAGGCAGTTTGATGAGATAGCTGGAATTAATTTGTTACAGGCAAACTCCCCAACTACACTAAGAGAAAATGTGAATTCAGACAACAAAATAGTTTTCTCAGTTTAAATATTTGGTTGACTTCACTCATCAAACAAATTGTAACAAAATCACTTGGTCAAATACAAGCCACAGAGTTACTGCTTAAAACTACTGCTACATATAATTTGCCCCTCTTTTCTTAGCCTTAAAAGAAGTGAACATAACCCACATCCAGGAAACAAGAATATTATTGGTGCACACTGCTTAACAGAGGAGTAGCCGTGCTGCCTTAGTGAGTGCAGCGTTTCCTTTAAAGTCAACCTACTGAGGAAGCCAGGACATCATCTATCTCCATCTACTGTAGCATGAGCAATGAACCGGCTCTAGTCTGTCAGGCTCATTATTGGCCTGTTACTGCCTTCTAACAACCTCACTGACTACAAGGTTTTCCCTTCGCTATTTTATACACTGAACTATTTTCATTGGCAAAGCTTTTGAACATCCATTTCCTCTGACACTTGTTGACACAGTCAATGTTGATACTTAACCTGCTCCATCATCTCAAATCCTAAACACAGTGCTGTTCCCCAATTTGTCACAATAATTCAAAACCGGGACAAATTCCACTGAAAATGAAAAGAACGTGGGAATTAAGCAACCCAGTCTCATCAGAAAACGTTCAGTGGCAACGTTGGTCCACTTGGAACGACGTTACCATCTCACAATCTGGCCTCTCAGATTGTGAGATGGTAACATTTAGTCAGCCCATTGTTTTGCATTGGCGTGTTCTCACGTCACGTGACTCACAAGCTCCCGTCTGCGGAGAGGAAAACATGGCGGATATTCCTTGTTTTTTCAGATAAAAATATAATTTTGTAACTTAGTTTGGGCATAAAAATACATTCTGACACCATTTCTAGCGAGAAATGTGCTCTTTGCTTCCACAGTCTTCAGCCAGTTCGTGCTTATGATCAATATTTTAATAGTTATCACGAATGTTTTTATCGTTGCTATGAGGGTTGCTATGACGCTGCCATGCGGAAGACCAGGCCACAGCGTGCTGTTAAATTCACCGTCCCTGCGTGGCATCGTTCAGTGATCGTGAATGTTATTCACGGTATATAATATTAATATTTGAGGCTAGATTACACCCCTAATGCTAAGGACCCATCGAGACCGTTCTTCCCGAAGGGGGACCGACTGCGCCACGGACGGACTGGGCGAGCGGAACTGACGTGTGGCTTTTAGTAAACATCCGGTCCTTTAACTCGGGGCTGCGTAATAACCACCGAGCGCTTGGAAGACAAACGATGTCATCTTCCTTCTGTCAGGTGAGTAGTTTATTGTTTTTAAAGATCGTTACGATCTAGGTTTACAGTCCGAGTGCTGAGACAGCGGATGCGGAGTCCGTTGATACACACAATGGATGCTATTCTTCAGCTAAAACGCCATTGATAGCCACATGCTACAGCCCACATTAGCCTGTGCTACCTGGGAGGTGAATACATGGTTGTTAAAACCAGTTCAAGACGCTTAGCTCATCATTGAGGGACGCTACAATATAAATATAAACATGAATTTGATTTATGAATGCTTTAGATTAATAAGGAGTGTATTTCTCTACCATTACTCCACAATATCAGGTCAATTTGGTTTAATGTATAGTATGCACTATGACAATAATGTTTCCATGTTATGGAGTTGCGATTCATTTTATAAAACAATTGCTATGTTCTGTTTTTTAATCAAGGAGGATCCAAGTGAAGCTACAGGAGTTTCATTAACGTCAACAACTTGGACCGAACACTTTGTTTTGCTTGATGAAGAGCAGGAAGGGCAGCCTGGAGAGAAAGAGAAGCCGGGTTGAGCCCACTACCATCATCCACGTACCACGAGGAAGATGAGGGAGAGAAATGATCCTACCATTAAAGAGGTACTTTTAAGTTACATACCAGAAACACCATTTTATATAATGTGCCAAATATACATTTTTATTAAATCCCCAAAGTACGCTTGCTGACATACAAGTTAATATCACACTGAAAGAATTTTGATCAATCATGCTTCCCTGCTGTGATTGTTTAACTGGGAAAACAACTTTTTCCACAGGAAGGCAAGTAAATTTAAGGAATACATTTGCAAAGTTTTCCTCTGTTATGTATAATGATGACCCCCATCAAACATAATGTTAGCAATATTTACACCTTTTAATTTATACTGATTATTTCTGTCTACATGTGTGAATTTGCCTTTATTAGTTTCAGAAAAGAGCGATGATGTATCGGTCAGTGGGCGGCAGCCCGAGACTCCGCAAACTAGTCTGTAAGCAAAGTAGACGAAGGCATCGAGGTTGCGGCCTGCCATCATTGTTATTTTGCTTAAGGGACTGAATATGTTTCATGTAGAAATATTAGCATTTCCCTTATATCTACCAAAACTGCTTGTTTCACAGACTGCAGTTTTGTTTTGATCCGATGTGGTGTGCAAATAAAACCGTATCGGCAATGGGTTGTGGGGCATTAACATTTGTAACTCTAATTTTGTTTTGACAAACTGTGAAAAGAACGTTGAGAACATCACCACTCTACAGGAAGACACAGTCCAGTAACGGGTGTCAGAAGTTCAGTAGTGAACGACGGGTACTGTGGAAAAATGTGTGTCATTGTTTGACTCTGTTTACACAAGGTTAACACAAAAAGTTTTGATTGTAAACTGATATCGGTACGAATTCATGTTATTCTCCTCTTCACAAGAAACAAACAATCCAAATTACCTGCAGAACACCCTTGATGGACGCTTCAGCTGCATCGTCAGACTGGCGAGACAGCAAGATGCCAACTTTAATGCCAATTTATTTGTGTAACATTCTGTGACCAAATGTATAGATAACTTTTTGTAGATTGTAAAAAAAGATAACCCATTTATTTAAAAAAAACTACACTAGAATTACCGCACTGCGTTGTATGACTCCGCTAACCAGTGCAGTGTCCGTCTACATATTTCTACATATTTTCTCTCGTATAAATGACACTGTGTCTCTTGACAAATGAAACCATAAGATGAGGTCAGTGTGGCCTTGACCTTTTGACTTTAACACAAATACACAGTTAGACAATCCGAAAACATACAGTTATGCCAAAATATATTTGGTTTCACATTCTAGATGGCATAAGCAGAGACATCAACTCAGGAAAAATATTTCTGTAGAAAAGAAAGCCCTGTACGTGTGTACGTATGTATACATACACACGTACAAACGCACTATTGAGACGTTTTGTTTTTTATCATATATTCTCAGGAAGGACTGATGCATTTACTGAGACGGGACGTGAGGGCCTAATCTGCGTCCTCAGAGTTCAAGCCCAGCAGGCTGCAGCGGTCCTGACATATTCCGGAACAGCAGCACAGTCTTTGGATGACTCCTCTGAAGATGAAAACATGGCGAGGTACTTCTCCACTGATGAAGAACTGTGAGGGCTGTGATTAGCTACACTCTCTTGCTACAAGGCTACTCATGCTACTCCCTGGCAGCCTTAGGAAGGCATTAGCTTGCTGTTGGGTAGCTGTTAGCTTCAGCATTTTTAGTTTTTAGCGGCCTGTCTGACGTTTATGTTTAAAACAAAAAAATCAGAGGGAACCATCTTCATAATTTAACACTATGGTTTGTTTGTGTGTCCTTCAGTTCTTCTCAAGAGAAGCAGTACAGGTGTGCCTCAGCTCCACGGTCCCTCCTGCAGCCTCCGCTCCTGATGCTAACCTCATGTCTCCATCACACCAAGCAGCAGACCTGGATTGACAGACCTTTCTCCAGAGCTGCCCCCTCCCTCTGAAACCCCCCTCTCCAAAACACTATTTGTGGCGTTTTTAAAGTCTTATTTGCATGAGAATTGTTGATCATAACATTTCCAGCAGATGCCTTAATGTAATGTTTGTGCACAATAAATGACATTGATCATAACATATTGGTATTTCCTTGCACTTCTACACCATGATATTGTCAGATAAGATGCTGATTACATTAAAGCAGTGAATGCTCTGCTTTAAGCAACATAAACACACAATGATCCAATGGATCTGAAGTAGAATGGGCACATTACATTCTGTAGAGAATGCCTCAGTAATTGAAGTCAGAAAATAACTTTCTTTATCTGAGGTTCCAGTCATTTATAGTCACAGCAAAGCACACAGGTCTGGTTGTCTAGGGACACCCATATCATATTGTTTAAGATGTGTAACATCAAGTTTGTGTATCAGTGCAAAATACATACCGTCATTAGTCAAGAGTTCACTCTCTTGTTTACACTAAATTTAGGTGACCCAGATGTTTCACAATGCATCTGATAAGGTCTTATGAGAAACATTCTTAACATTAAAGAAATGAACACAGAAGATAGCAATAACTGTTTGACTTTAATCACTAGCTGGTAATCAGCAGCCTGACTTATTCAAACACATTAATACTACAATGAATGAGGCAGGGGTTATCTATCAGAAATCATTTCTGGGACATTAATTTAAAAGATCTCCAGTATAAGCAAATGTGTTTTTAAATTGGTTTACATCCAAGTGTGAGGCTGTCCCATCACATGGATTTAAGACATATATATTGTTTGTATGAGCTGTCCCTCAGTTAAGTACTTGCACTTCTTGAAAAGCTCTATATAAATAAGATGTATTATTGTTTATACATTGCTTTATACATGTTTTCCTAAAAGTCACTGTAGATACAGAAACAACAGTATGGTTCAGGTGACAGTGAGTGGAATGTGAAGGTAATTTCAATGAGCTCAAGAGAAACCTAATGTGACGATATAGTTGATTTCTGATAGATAACCCCTGCCTCATTCATTGTAGTATTAATGTGTTTGAATAAGTCAGGCTGCTGATTACCAGCTAGTGATTAAAGTCAAACAGTTATTGCTATCTTCTGTGTTCATTTCTTTAATGTTAAGAATGTTTCTCATAAGACCTTATCAGATGCATTGTGAAACATCTGGGTCACCTAAATTTAGTGTAAACAAGAGAGTGAACTCTTGACTAATGACGGTATGTATTTTGCACTGATACACAAACTTGATGTTACACATCTTAAACAATATGATATGGGTGTCCCTAGACAACCAGACCTGTGTGCTTTGCTGTGACTATAAATGACTGGAACCTCAGATAAAGAAAGTTATTTTCTGACTTCAATTACTGAGGCATTCTCTACAGAATGTAATGTGCCCATTCTACTTCAGATCCATTGGATCATTGTGTGTTTATGTTGCTTAAAGCAGAGCATTCACTGCTTTAATGTAATCAGCATCTTATCTGACAATATCATGGTGTAGAAGTGCAAGGAAATACCAATATGTTATGATCAATGTCATTTATTGTGCACAAACATTACATTAAGGCATCTGCTGGAAATGTTATGATCAACAATTCTCATGCAAATAAGACTTTAAAAACGCCACAAATAGTGTTTTGGAGAGGGGGGTTTCAGAGGGAGGGGGCAGCTCTGGAGAAAGGTCTGTCAATCCAGGTCTGCTGCTTGGTGTGATGGAGACATGAGGTTAGCATCAGGAGCGGAGGCTGCAGGAGGGACCGTGGAGCTGAGGCACACCTGTACTGCTTCTCTTGAGAAGAACTGAAGGACACACAAACAAACCATAGTGTTAAATTATGAAGATGGTTCCCTCTGATTTTTTTGTTTTAAACATAAACGTCAGACAGGCCGCTAAAAACTAAAAATGCTGAAGCTAACAGCTACCCAACAGCAAGCTAATGCCTTCCTAAGGCTGCCAGGGAGTAGCAAGAGTAGCCTTGTAGCAAGAGAGTGTAGCTAATCACAGCCCTCACAGTTCTTCATCAGTGGAGAAGTACCTCGCCATGTTTTCATCTTCAGAGGAGTCATCCAAAGACTGTGCTGCTGTTCCGGAATATGTCAGGACCGCTGCAGCCTGCTGGGCTTGAACTCTGAGGACGCAGATTAGGCCCTCACGTCCCGTCTCAGTAAATGCATCAGTCCTTCCTGAGAATATATGATAAAAAACAAAACGTCTCAATAGTGCGTTTGTACGTGTGTATGTATACATACGTACACACGTACAGGGCTTTCTTTTCTACAGAAATATTTTTCCTGAGTTGATGTCTCTGCTTATGCCATCTAGAATGTGAAACCAAATATATTTTGGCATAACTGTATGTTTTTGGATTGTCTAACTGTGTATTTGTGTTAAAGTCAAAAGGTCAAGGCCACACTGACCTCATCTTATGGTTTCATTTGTCAAGAGACACAGTGTCATTTATACGAGAGAAAATATGTAGAAATATGTAGACGGACACTGCACTGGTTAGCGGAGTCATACAACGCAGTGCGGTAATTCTAGTGTAGTTTTTTTTAAATAAATGGGTTATCTTTTTTTACAATCTACAAAAAGTTATCTATACATTTGGTCACAGAATGTTACACAAATAAATTGGCATTAAAGTTGGCATCTTGCTGTCTCGCCAGTCTGACGATGCAGCTGAAGCGTCCATCAAGGGTGTTCTGCAGGTAATTTGGATTGTTTGTTTCTTGTGAAGAGGAGAATAACATGAATTCGTACCGATATCAGTTTACAATCAAAACTTTTTGTGTTAACCTTGTGTAAACAGAGTCAAACAATGACACACATTTTTCCACAGTACCCGTCGTTCACTACTGAACTTCTGACACCCGTTACTGGACTGTGTCTTCCTGTAGAGTGGTGATGTTCTCAACGTTCTTTTCACAGTTTGTCAAAACAAAATTAGAGTTACAAATGTTAATGCCCCACAACCCATTGCCGATACGGTTTTATTTGCACACCACATCGGATCAAATCAAAACTGCAGTCTGTGAAACAAGCAGTTTTGGTAGATATAAGGGAAATGCTAATATTTCTACATGAAACATATTCAGTCCCTTAAGCAAAATAACAATGATGGCAGGCCGCAACCTCGATGCCTTCGTCTACTTTGCTTACAGACTAGTTTGCGGAGTCTCGGGCTGCCGCCCACTGACCGATACATCATCGCTCTTTTCTGAAACTAATAAAGGCAAATTCACACATGTAGACAGAAATAATCAGTATAAATTAAAAGGTGTAAATATTGCTAACATTATGTTTGATGGGGGTCATCATTATACATAACAGAGGAAAACTTTGCAAATGTATTCCTTAAATTTACTTGCCTTCCTGTGGAAAAAGTTGTTTTCCCAGTTAAACAATCACAGCAGGGAAGCATGATTGATCAAAATTCTTTCAGTGTGATATTAACTTGTATGTCAGCAAGCGTACTTTGGGGATTTAATAAAAATGTATATTTGGCACATTATATAAAATGGTGTTTCTGGTATGTAACTTAAAAGTACCTCTTTAATGGTAGGATCATTTCTCTCCCTCATCTTCCTCGTGGTACGTGGATGATGGTAGTGGGCTCAACCCGGCTTCTCTTTCTCTCCAGGCTGCCCTTCCTGCTCTTCATCAAGCAAAACAAAGTGTTCGGTCCAAGTTGTTGACGTTAATGAAACTCCTGTAGCTTCACTTGGATCCTCCTTGATTAAAAAACAGAACATAGCAATTGTTTTATAAAATGAATCGCAACTCCATAACATGGAAACATTATTGTCATAGTGCATACTATACATTAAACCAAATTGACCTGATATTGTGGAGTAATGGTAGAGAAATACACTCCTTATTAATCTAAAGCATTCATAAATCAAATTCATGTTTATATTTATATTGTAGCGTCCCTCAATGATGAGCTAAGCGTCTTGAACTGGTTTTAACAACCATGTATTCACCTCCCAGGTAGCACAGGCTAATGTGGGCTGTAGCATGTGGCTATCAATGGCGTTTTAGCTGAAGAATAGCATCCATTGTGTGTATCAACGGACTCCGCATCCGCTGTCTCAGCACTCGGACTGTAAACCTAGATCGTAACGATCTTTAAAAACAATAAACTACTCACCTGACAGAAGGAAGATGACATCGTTTGTCTTCCAAGCGCTCGGTGGTTATTACGCAGCCCCGAGTTAAAGGACCGGATGTTTACTAAAAGCCACACGTCAGTTCCGCTCGCCCAGTCCGTCCGTGGCGCAGTCGGTCCCCCTTCGGGAAGAACGGTCTCGATGGGTCCTTAGCATTAGGGGTGTAATCTAGCCTCAAATATTAATATTATATACCGTGAATAACATTCACGATCACTGAACGATGCCACGCAGGGACGGTGAATTTAACAGCACGCTGTGGCCTGGTCTTCCGCATGGCAGCGTCATAGCAACCCTCATAGCAACGATAAAAACATTCGTGATAACTATTAAAATATTGATCATAAGCACGAACTGGCTGAAGACTGTGGAAGCAAAGAGCACATTTCTCGCTAGAAATGGTGTCAGAATGTATTTTTATGCCCAAACTAAGTTACAAAATTATATTTTTATCTGAAAAAACAAGGAATATCCGCCATGTTTTCCTCTCCGCAGACGGGAGCTTGTGAGTCACGTGACGTGAGAACACGCCAATGCAAAACAATGGGCTGACTAAATGTTACCATCTCACAATCTGAGAGGCCAGATTGTGAGATGGTAACGTCGTTCCAAGTGGACCAACGTTGCCACTGAACGTTTTCTGATGAGACTGGGTTGGAATTAAGATAACCGGTTAAAATAGAGCAGGAAGTATTGAAAGTTCCAAATTATGGTTGTAAAGAATGAATGACAGTGTCTGGCAGTGAATACCAGTGGGGGGTTGAGAGTCAAGGAGCAGACGGCATGTAAACACAACATGTTATAACAGCGTTTAATCCACTGGACCAAAGCCCAAAGCTTGTCAGTGATGTTGATGCTGCATGGGAATGGCTCATAATGAATGTTTGTAGATGCTGATGCCGTCATGTTGCTACGGGGAGAAACGAAGCAACTGTCGACCCTGTCTCACAGGCAGCTCACTCTGACATGGGGAGATGTCAGAGTCCATGATGGAGACTGGAATAAGAAGCAATTTCACGGACAGATAATGTTAAGCACTCAGCATATAATTCAAACCAGTAAACCAAGCTCTGACCCGAGTTAGAGGCCTGACCTCGTTGATCAAAGAGCCCAGTGCGGGTACACTCATTACATAATGCCAACAGCTACAACTCCTAAGCGCCTGATGAAGCACGCATAACTGAACTGAAGTTTTCATTTGGTCGCTGTGGAGGTTATAAAAACATCCATGCAGATGAAGGGGCACAGGGAGTAGATGGAGAAAAGGGGGGAAAAGCAGAGGAGAGAACAGTGCAGAGATTTTCTCAGTAAAATATATGCTGTTTGGGGATGAATGAAGATCTCTAAGGGCTGATCACTAATCTGCCTCTTGCGTTTTGACAGCTACCAGATGTTAGATGTCTCAGTGTGCAAGCAGGCGGGGGATCCGTCTTGGGGTATCAGTGGAAATTCAACTCTGCCCCTTTGGTGTTCATAGAAGATACCACGTCAACGTAATGACACCATGAAGAGACTTTGACCCGTGGTCATCTTACCTGTCCAAGTCGTCTCTCTTCATGTCATAGTTCTTAAGAACTCTCAACAGCTGGACATCCTGGCTGATGAAGCAGGGGGGCAGCAGGCCGTGGATCCCCAGCTGGTGACGCTCATCCAGGGTGAAAGCCATGCCCTACAGACACACACAAACCAACTTGGTTATCCTCTCCTAGCACAGGCTAACACAATCTCTACCTTCTTTGGATATCAAGAAAAGGAAGACACCACTGGGTGTTGAATGCCTTGCTCAGGGACACATCACTCTAAGTCATTTCAGCAGTTGTTAGACTTGCTGCCCAGTCCTGCCCAGTGGTTTTTTTCCTGTTGATTTTAAGTCTCAAACAGTGGCTTTTCATTCATGACGGCACAAGCCTGATTCAATAACCAGGTCCTGTATGACATTCAACCTTCAGGTTGGAGGACGACCACTCTACCCCTCAGCCACAGGCCACAGCCCATCAGTGGATCACAAGGATCCACTGATGTCAGGGAATCGGTCCAATACTCTAAATAAATAAATACTGCCGTGACAGTGGTGCGGGGTTCTGCACGATGCGAATGGAAGGACGAGGAGGAAGCGAGGGTTCAGCGATTTCTGATCTCACACATTGTGTTATCCACCACAGCAGCGTTAGAGTATCAGTGTATTTTCTTTATTAGTGACATCACTGCTGTCCCATAAAGTCGCTCTTCACCTCCACCTTACTAACAAACAGCTCGATGTCAGTGTCAGAAAGTTTTGCTTCCTCTTCACATCGCTTGATGCCGTGCCTCCGTCAGGACTCACGGGGAAGCCCATTTGTCAGCAGCATCATTTGATATTCGTGCCGTGGTTTGCATTGAGCATTTATGGTTGAAAGTGGGCGTGTGGAGGGCGGATTTGGAGGCAGACCCACGTACGAACGTTTCCACATTCCTGTGTGATGAAGGAGGTGGTCAAACGTGTCTGATCCGTCAGTGTTGGCTCTCAGAGGGGATCACTGTGTTCAGACAGGATGCCGTTAGCTCATACACTGGTGGATGTCTTCACCTACTCAAACTCAAACACAACACACACTCACACGCATTCAATGAGGCCCAGACAAATAACTTGCTTTGCTTTGACCTTTACTTCAGCTTTTATCTCGCTCACCCTTGACCTCTGAAGAGAAACATTGAAAAACACACTAAGGAGTCTGACCTCTGACCTATTCCACAGAGTACACTCTTTTAGCCCTCGGAGCGGAGATTTTCCGACACTCACTTCATACCTAGGGGTACGCAGATTGTCTATTGAATAACCGGCAAACTGGGAGAGAGACCCACAAATGTAGTTTTTTTTCTCAATTAATAAGGATTACAAAATTACTCTAGATTCAGCATGTTATCAATCTTTTTTTTTGCATGATAATCCCGTATTTTCACATAATTTCATGTCAAACCCTCACCCCTACCCCTTGAAAACAAGGGGGAGGGATCGGGCCAAGGGGGGAAATGGGATTGGGCCTAAATGTGACGTCAAAAAGCAGAATGAGATTGATGTGCTTCAGCTAATGCTCATCTGCCTATACAAAATTAATGTGGTTTGCCCCCAAAGGACCCTGTCCCCATCATGACTCTATATTTTAAATAAGGAAAACATTCTCTTCTATTCTCTGCAAGTCAGGCATGATCTGGAGGGCATCTTTAATCCTTTCTCCATCTATTAAAGACTAGCGACCCGGTGAAGCCTCAGCCTCAACACACCAGCTACTGTTGCTGACTGCTGAGACAGAAGCAGAGCTGCGCTGTGACAGTCTCTGTTTTGGATCATATCCACGGATGCTTGGCCCCGGCACCACAGCCTACAGCCTTTCCAAGCCACCGGCACTTTTTGTGTATCTGGCTGTGTTAAAACAGTCCTGAGGTCGTTAAAATGTGCTTGATCACACGAGACGCACTATTAGAAGGAAGAAGAAAAGCACACGACCCAGAATGAGGCATTGGGAAGAAACTTCCGTGGTTTTGACGTCAGACGAGCCATCAGTGCCGACCATAGACACACTTCCAAATTCGTATATGACTTAAATTATAATGAATAAAAAAGCAGGCGGATCACAAATGACTGATTTTAGATTTAAGCACAGTGACTCCTGAGGGAAAAAAATTGCTATTTCCAGTTTGTCAGAACATCTGAAAGAAATGGGCTTTGTGTTTACAATCCGTCAGGATTTATAATGTATGTTATGACATAGGTTAACACAGAATAACGTGCAAAGATGAATCCTTACAAACAAAGTTTAGTTCACAGTACTAAATTAGGCATGATTGATGATGAACCAGGCATGATTGCAAAAAGGTCATCGGTTATTTCAGACACTGGAGCACGAGTCCCGATCCGGCTGCCATTCGCCCAGCCCCGACACAGTCTGTACTTAACGGACCTCAAATAGGCAGAAGCAGCTCAGAATTATAACCTTGCCCAATTATCAAAAAAGATTTTCTATTTTTCAGAGAGCCAGCTGTTCACTCCAGGCTCCATGTGCTCAGGACACACCAGTGTTCTGCTGTCTGCCACAGCTGACCATGAGGAGTAAATGGAGAAACGTCTTAAAATACATGAGGCAAACTGAGCTTAATATGAGACTGTAAAAGGAGCTCCAGAGTCACACTGCTCTTTCGTTAGCTGAGATACACTCAGAGCGGAACTTTGTAGCACATGTAGAAAATTCTCTCTGACTTTCTCTGTGAGTGGAACGGTCGTTTCACAACTCACACTTGAAAGCTGAAATCCTGTAAGATTAAAAACAAGAATTTCATGAAAATTATGGTAAAATACTTGGTCAATTTTATTTTTGGCCACGACTAAGACAAGGTGGCACTATCATCATTAAATTATATCAAAAATATGAGACTAAATGTTGATTGAAATACAAACATTTTATATAATTCTCTGTTTCTGATGATTTAAATGAGGAAATGTATTGTGTTTTAATAAGTTCAAATTCTTTCCTGCACACACTAAATGTCGGGTCTTACCGACACCTGGATGACATCACAGGACCGCTATGCAGGCCTTTTCTGTTTTTTTTTTTCTGTTTGAAGATGTGGTCACCACGTGGCACTTACTTCAATTACATTGGATTTGGCTGCAACACTGTTTACCCCAAAAGTGTTTTGTGGACTCAAACACTTCACCCAACCCTCCATCTGCACAGTGGTGAGTCAATATCATTTTTGGTTTTGCGATTAACTCTGCATGCATAAAAGCATGTTTAAACACAGATGTTATAGGTCAAACAACTCTGAACAGAGTTGCTCATACATGCACTTAGGTTTTCAGAAATAGCCCTATAAAATCCACACGCACAGCAAGGAAGGTGCAGATATTGTATTTTGATAAAGATAAACTTTACAGGTATACTCTGCCTAGTCTTATAGCCAGACTCTGGCAAATTAAAAAATACAACACAATAAAACTTATCAAAAAATCTGAGGGAAACGCAACAGAGCTGAAAAGAAGCACAATATAGGTCTGAACAGACAAACAGAAAAACCGACAACGATCACAGGGAACTCATTGACCAAATACACAAGAGAGGAAGGGATTACTGGACACAAGTGAACCACATCAGGCAACAGACAACCACAAAAGTATAAAAACAGACAAACACAGGGAATAGTAATGGTCTCATAAGGAAAGAGATAGTCCACAGGTTCAGTTTAGAGGAGAGAGGCAGATCATGACAGAGCATGCAAATCTATAATCAACACACACACACACATTTGTGCTTACATTTAGCTTTTCTAGCACTTCCACTGTACTTCACCAAAGAACATTTAAGAATTTATTTTCACTCTTATCACTTTTAAAGTGACGCCTGAGCTCAACAGGGAGAAATAAGGTGCAATGCAAATTAATGATAACTACAAAATGTGCAGAGGAGATTTGTGCCTGACACCATGCCTGGAGTCATGTCGTTCTGCAAGTGATTTTGGCCGTTCTTTATCTTTTTCTTTTACAAGGGAGTTCAACATTCAACAGCTCCCTCCTCTCAGTCATACCTCATTTGGAGGGATGGTAGGGGAGATGGCTGGGGAGGCTTGAGAGTCTTCTTTTCTCATGTAGCAAAAATGTGTGTTTTTTTATTTGCAGTATTTGTATGTATATGTAATAAGGGATTAATTCAAACTAATAAAGTCTTCCATGTTCATATATGATGTGTTATTGTTGTCAGAAATGGGTTTGAATACAACAACTGTTGAATCAATTAATTAATTTCATGATGGGTGAGTGGTCTGAAGAGGAAAAAGGAAGTGGAGGAAAACCTTTTGATTAAAATTGATTAATACAGCAAATCTGCAGCCAGTCAATTTTGAATAAAAGGACCCATGAATGTGCACCATGGCTCATGAAGAACAATTAGCGACACAGCTATAAGGGCCCTAAAAGGCTATCATGTGAAATAGAAACCATCATGCAGTCGGGACCAAAATAACCAATTAATATCCCCCACAAAGGAGGTAGCCATACATGAGGGAGGGCTGGGGCCAGTAGAGTGACTTTATGATTGACGATACGGCTGGTTGGTGCTCGGGCTGCGCACTAAAGATTAGCAGTTTTGCACGGATTGCACAAAGCGTGGGAACCGGTGACGCTAGACCTTACATCTCTTTGTTTTTTGACATGAATATTGGCCTTTCAACGCCCCCTTGTCCTCAGCATGTAAAAAAAGCTGCCAATCTTCAATTCCAAGGTTGCCTGCTGGACTCAATCAACACGTCCATCAGTCAACCCTCTGAGAGATCCAATCCATCCATTGTCTCAACATCGGCCAAATATGTAAATATGCAGGAATGATGATCCAAGATGGTGCGGGGGTGATGACGGCTTCACTCCAAGATTATTTAAAGCACTGCATTTAAAGTGTGGCATGCTTTCTCCGTGACAATGGCACACAAAAATGTCCCTGAAAAGTAATCCATCATGTCAGCTTCCCTGGAGGCAAAAATCGCTAGCCTGCCATACTTCTGCCTAGTTGAATATATCAGCTTGTTAGCTTGTAAATATGTATGAATGTAAATGAGCCAAATATGCACACAGATGTATGTTGTCTTTTGGTTAATGTTCTTCAAAACCAAATGACAGTACATACTCACAGGTCAACAGTGACAAGCTCACAAAAATGCACACATATACACACATTGACTCTTGTATACACACAAGCCATCCCTGTGTTTGCTTGCCTGACTACAGGTTTTCACATGTTAGACTGCTGTAATGCCGACTCTCTCTCTGCTGTGGCTCTAAACTAAACTGGGCTGGGCTGGATAAACCCTAGAAAGCTTCCACATGGCCCTGACCACATCTGAAGTGCCCGCACCCTGTGCCAACACATGTGATGCCCGCAACTCCATGTTCCAGAAGCCGTGGTAACAAACCAAACCTGTAATCTACCCACTGGGCAGTGCCACCCCTTAACCTCGGACTGCTGCCATGCCCACCCCAAAGCAGTCAGCGGAGAGGAAACAGCTAATTAGTTCACCAGAGGGCCAAACAAGAGAGATAAACATGCTCTTGTGAAAGCGATAAAATGCCTTTCTGTGCTTCCCGAGGAGTTCAAAGGATGGGTTTGTTGCAGCTTTTCAGTTATAAGACTGAGAAAGTTAAACACGCTGCAACTTCAACCTTTTAATTTGTCTCCCCCATAACCACAAAGGGCTGCGTCTAACTGCAGTTGACAGCAGGGCCCTTCCCATCATTACAGACAGCTACACCTGATCTGGAACGAGTTACATTCTGTTATGCCATTGGCTCACAATATTGACATGGTTCATAAACCTTTCTCTCAGACTGCTTTTCCCTGATGTGTTGGATGACTGTACGTGTGGAACTTCCTTCAAGATGAAGACACAGGTCACACAAAAAAAAAAACACAAAGTTAACCATTGGGGTGTTCGATTCTGTAGGGCCATTTTCCAATGTTTAGATGTTTCAAATGTCAACCTCAGACTCATTGTCCTAGGCTCATTTTCTGTAAATATAAAAGATCACACTTTTAATGACTCCACACACCCCTACATATGTGGTGTTCAGGTATTTATAGCTTTATAATTATTCTTTTTTTTTTAATCTATCACTATTAGACAAATAGCACTTTTATTCATAAATGTCATCGAAGAGGAAAGATGCAAATATCAACCATATGCTATATTTAAACACAAACATTTGCTGATTAAAAAAAACATGAGCACAACTCAAGGGTTAATGCAGTGGTTCCCAAACTTGAGGTCAAGGCCCCCCTGAGGGGGCATAGAGTCACTGCAGGGTCGGGGTGTGGATTACCTGGGGAAATATGGAGTGAACCTAAAGTGAACACATTTGATTTGTATAGGAAAATAAACACGAGTCTGGTGATGCTCTATCATGCTAATTGTACTTTTGTATGGCAAAATGTTTATTTTGTATTTGTTGCTTAATGGATTGATAAATACAGAATTGTTTGGTGTGAGGTGTAACCTTTTTTCTTCAAAAAGTGATAGGATGAAACAGATATTTAATACTAAAGTAAATTCGACAACACATGATGCCTTTGGCAATTTTCTCTGTTCTTTTTGTCTTATTTATGTCATTAAGAATTGTGTATTTGTATTTGTATAGTTTTATCAGCTGCTGTTTTAAACTCCCTTTTAGGTGAGGCCTTCCTTGCACAAGTTTCCAAAGATGCTCACGTAGTACAGTACAGGTTAACTGCAAAGTGTGGTATAAAGGGAAATAGGGTATTGATAAAACAATCTAACCATGTCTAGGTATATATACTGTATCTCCATAATATCCTGCACTATTTGTCATGCAATTGTGAGAATGTTGCTATGACTAGGAAGATAAAACATATTATACACTTGAGCAGAGAAACTTCTCTCAGTGAAAGTATGGAAGTCATTTCTTTCTTCAGCAGTTACTTTTCCCTCCATTTTAAAAGAAAATAAGGGTTTATGACTCACTATTAGACTAAATAACTGGTTTAGATGGACATTTTTGTTGATGTGCTGACTCAGAAAAACTCAACTCAAGAACCCTTGAAAACCTTTCCACTGGCTGGGAAAACTCAAAAATGATGTTATTCCCCATAAAGCCATGATTAACTTGAGATTTAGAGATAGGACAAGATGAAGGAGGAGGACCTTCCGGCTCCCAGCACAACAACACAAAAATCCCCACGTCCACATAAAAATCCATCAAAGTGTTGGATGCAGCGTCACTCCGCCCCACCTCTTTGCCTGTGTGTTCGCAGAGCTGCCGCTTCAATGGCAGCTCCCTCTCGTCTGGGAGAAACAGCCCCTATTGACAGAGACCTGAGCCTAACACGACAAGAGAGGCCTTTCCCCCATTGAGTCTCTCTCAACCACAGTTGCGGATAAGACACGGAGACAAAAGCCCACAAGCCTTCAACAGGCAGAGGGCTCAAATGTTTGGCACCGCGATATGGGTCTGGCAGAGATGTGTGTGGCCACAGAGCACTTCTCTATTCAACCCTGTGTGGGAGAGGGAGGGCTGTCTTTTCAAAAGGGAGAGGCGAGGTTTGACAAGAGACGGCCTTCTTGTGTTACTTGTTTATCAGTAAAACCACTTGCTGAAAGTGATGTCTGGTGATAGCCATCTTAACCTTACTTTCCTCTCATTCATTACATTCATGTTGAATTAGTGTCACCACTTCTTTTTTGAAGTCAAGTCATCTGTATAAGATGAAAATTGTTTCATCGTTGTAAGGACATCAAAGAAACACTAAATGGGCTGACCCATGACATTGAACACAGGTAAACCACATCAGTCACACTGAAAAGCTGTAAAAGCAATAAGAGGTTTAAAATGTGTTAAAATAGATCTATAATCTGCACATTAAACACAGGAAATCACATCTGCCAGGCTTATACTTTACTCTGGTCAGCACTCTGGGGTGGCTTTGGTAGAGCGGTCGTCCTCCAACCAGAAGGTCAGTGGTTCAATCCTCAGTCTTCCCCATCTGCATGCAAAGGTGACCTTGGGCAAGTTACTCAACCCCTAAAAATGGCCCTTCATAAATATTGAATGCACTAATTGTCGCTTTGGATAAAAGCGTCTGCCAAATTACATGTAATTTAATGGAGGATCTACAGTCGAGTCATCACTTCTCAAAACTTCTCACAATTTTGTCTAACATCTTTGCTTTGTCCCAAATCCTAAGACAAGACCAACAAGTCTTTTTGATGCACTTTACTATAAAGACAGCATTTGTTTACTTCTGGCATTTACTTTTGGTATTGAACACAGTGAGAGGTTATATGCACAGACAACAAAACCTCCGCATTATTCAGGCAAGAGGTGGATCCGCCGGTTGCAGCAGACAGAGACAGGAAGTGATATATTATCTCTGCTGCGGAGATCAAGTGATTTTCTTGACAACACACAGCTTTCTTAATAACACAAACTCCTTTGACATCATTGTCGGTGTTCTCTGTGTGTGGGTTTCAAAGCTTATCACCTCGAGATATTGGTTTTATTTTTTTCCTTTTTGTCACGTAGCCTGACGTTGTCATACTCATAATTCTAGTCAGAATATGAGTCTGATACCGCTCCATTGGGCTGTGATTATGGGGCGTGTTTCAACCGAACCAGGAAAAAAAATGCTTCTTTGCTCAATTGGATAGACCTACAACCAATCAGAGCAACGTAGTATGTGACGTATGTTAAGCGACGCATAGTTCAACAGAACTCAACTGCACGCACGCTGGAAGAAGTAGAAGAAGAAGAAGATGAAGAACGTGTTGTAAAAATAATTTAAGGATACACAGAGAACTTACCAATACGATCAGCATTTTTGAGAGAAACAGTAACGCCGGGTTCACACCGGACTCGGAGGCGACGCCAACGCACCGCGCTAATCCCTAGTGCACCGGCGCTTGGCTGTTCACACCGGACGCTGAAGCGCCCGGCAGCGCTTATAATATCACAAGCCTATGTGGAGAATACGTAGCCCCCCCCCCTCTCTCTTTTTATCTTTATCACTGCTTGTGTGGCTGTAGTGGATGGGCAGAGGGGGACATTTAATAATGTCATTGGTAAAATTGGTAAAATTAAAACTCCAGGACAACAGAAGGGGAATTCAAAGTATGGGATCCATATTTGATCATTTATATCATATAAAATATGTCATCAATATCGTTTAAAATCCTTTTTCAGTGTATTTCCTGTTGCGATACGCTCGTGTCAAGTGCTAAAAATAGACTCGACGTCAAAACGATCGCTGCACGGCGCTAGGCAGCCTTGGCGCAGCGCGGCGCTTCAGCCTCCGGTGTGACCGGCACAAAGGTTTAACATGGGAGTGGATGGGAGCCAGCTGTTTTTTAAGGCTTGGCGCTGCGCTTACGCGTCGCTTTGGCGTCGCTTCAGCGTCCGGTGTGAACCCGGCGTAAAGGTGAGAGCATTTACAAACAAGTTCTCCGTTTAGGATTACAACTCCACAACACATCAAACAAATCGTATCGCATTTGTCGTTCCTGTAAGAACTTAATAACACGGTTGGAACGCGACATTCCCGTGTTTAAAAAATGGACAGACCACGAAGGAGACCAGGCTGAAGAAGAGTGTTCATCTGAGGCATCAGAGAAAAGAGACCGGTGGCCCAAGCACTCTTTGGTGACGTGGTAGATTCCGTTACTGTTGATCATCTGTCCATCATCGTATAAAGCCCGCCCTGACAACTTGATTGGTCCAAAAGCTTCTGTTCGGGCATAGTTTCTCCCCAACGGAGCGGTGCCAGACCGAACTTCCCGACCGAACTTCCCGACCACAAATGTTGTGGGCGGGGCTAAGTTCGTCTGGCATCCAGGCTAACTGTCACGCATTACAGCATCTCAATCCACCGGGGGATCCCCTGCTGTGTTCACACATCGCTTTCTCAAGTTCAGTTCATGTCTGAAAGCAACTATTGTGAGTGATATTATTGCCACTTGGAGGGCAGAGAGCGGAAAACTTTTGTGCTAGCAGCACAAAGGAGCATTTCTTCAATTGCTGCCAATACTAAAGTTGACTTTGAGTGAACCTGAAATGAAACTGCAAGGAGACAGAAATTTGCTTAACATTAGACGTGACTGTGAGAAAGTCCTCAACAGCGGTTGACTTCGCCCACGCTGTTCTTACACCACACGCCAGTGGATCTGGATTCACTTCTGGGGGTGATGTCAGAGCTCCTCAGACCAGCAACCTCTCTGCAGCTGCCCAAACAGAGAGCAGAGGTTGTTCTCATAAATACCGCCACCAGCGCCATCTATTCTACCCCACTATTACTGCCACATGTTCTCCCACAGTGCAACCTGGTCCCAAAGAAAATACTGTCTATTGCAGGAGAGGTCCAGTATATTGCAACTCTCCTGCAATAGATCATATTAATTTTTGTAATCAGCTGAAAAGAATAGTGGTCCTCCAAGGAAAAGAATAAAAACAATAAAACAGGGATTTACAGTAGACTTGGAATTAAAGAGGTTTCCTGCCTTGAGGACTCAGAGCTGAATACAATATGTGTCCCAGACATGCAAAGTAAGCCTATTTGGAAACCAAAGCTCATAAAGAAGACAAGCAAATAGTCACAGTCAGCAGAAACCTAAAAAATATAATTAGAAACTCGCTATCACAGGAAGCCTCGGGATGAGTTCACTGGTTTGGTTGGCAGTGACCCACAGATGAGGGGGGCTTTGGCCAACAGCTGGAGGAAAGACTGAGTCACATGCCTCCCTCCTTCTCCATTCCTGCTCTAGTGTTTATAAACACACACATTTACATACATGCATGCACACACGCAAAAATTGTGACCTTGATGCAGATTCAAGTGATATCTTACTAAACAGACCTAGCCTTATGTTTATGTACAGTTACATAAACTGTGATGCTTCCTAAACACACACAACAAGCTAAACTTAACAAATTCCTGGTTGTGAATCAAAGAAGAACAGAGAGTCTATTTAATCCCGCTGCAGGAGAGCACCCACACTCCACGACGTCCACATTGTCCAGCAGCAAAACCATGGCGTCCTTTTGTTTTATCAATAGCGGCATGTGTGTCTAGACTCTGTAAAAACAGCTGGTGGGAGTAGGAGAGTGGATCGGCCAGCGGAATGACGATTTATCCCATAGTTGTCATAGTTAGGATTAGAGGACACAGATGAGAGAAATGGTGGGTTGAAGGGAGACAATTACAAAACAAAAAAAGGAGCGGGAAAAAGAAAGAAATAAAGTGGGAGGGGTGAGTTAACTCCTTTATGAAGGTCAAAGCAAACTGATCAGGCGTCAGGCATCTGGCTAGTGGAGTAACTGGTTCACTGGATTTAATGGACGAGTTGGACTGGCCCAGTATCCATGGCTCTTTTAGGCTCTGATCAGCCAACCGACCACGCTTGTTATATAACAGCAAACCATCCAGACCACGCACCACCAAACAGCTCACCCTCTCGCTGGTGCTGCCACGTCGAGAAGGAGAGATCTAGCATGCAGCAGGCAGCGCCTTTCAGAGGCTGTTTCATGCTCAAATGAGGCCTGAGCTGGAAGTTGAGGAATCTTTTAAAGCTGCACAGGAAAAGATTGTTTGGTAAACTTACACCGGCTTTTGCTGTGAAAGTCTAAAAGTGGGGTTTACACAGAGGAGAGCAAATATCCAATGACATATCTGCATTCAAGTGAGGTCACCAGCAGGGAATCTGCCCAAAACACAGGAAGCTCTGAAGCAATAAAAGTACTTTGTCCACTGAAAAGTAAACTCATCAGAGAAGGTGAACCTCTTTAGCACCCCCCGAAGATTTACAGTGTTTTCATAAAACAATTGTGATTAGGGATGCGCAATAAAACAATATCCATAATAAAATGTCATTCGATGGCAATATCAAAAAAAGTATATATTTATTTATAAACGGTATATTTATTATGCATTATGTAAGCACAGTGAGAAGTTATAAGGTTTAAATGTTTTGCTGTTTAAATGTTTGTCATGAAGAAGAGTTCAAAACCTTCACTCAAGAGCAAAAATTTGTCATCAAACCAAAACGGAAGAATGTGTTAATGGATAAGAATGAAGAAGTGCACATGTTTCTCACCCAGTTTTTTCTCACAATGTCAGAATATGTGGCAGTATCATGTATCTGATTAAAAAGCATGATGGTGAGTATTTCCCAAAATCTCAGTACAACTTACTGTGCAATGATGCTTATTTTGCATCTTGAATGTAGTCAGCAGCCCGATTTTTGGACTGTTTTATCAGACATCTGATTTGAAACTAAGTCAAGCTGTTAACCTCAGGGAAGTGTCACATTATTCAAATCAGATGTGGATGTCTTCAACAATTAAATAAAACAAAATTAAGGAACACAGAACCAAGCCTTGCCCCAGGCCACCAAATCTCATTCAGGGATTTCAACAGGTCTGTGGCCAAACAGTCTGTAAAAACAGCAACAAAACCTTACTTTGGAAGTTTTTCATCTGATGACCAGGCAATAAAAAATGTGAATTGGAGTCTTCAACACGTTTACATGTACCTTTGGCCATATCAGTATAACTAAACCAAAGCTTGTCACCTTGGTAGAGCATTGGTAGAGCATGTTGGAGGCCGGACATCATGTACTGTATAAATTCCACTCCAGTAAGCTCAATGTTTTGGTTTCCACTGCATTGACACCTGCGTTGGCCCTCATCACCAGAAGCTCTCAAACCTAGTTGAAGTAGAAATTTGTTGACATTTGCAATCTCACATGTAGCCCCTCCATAAAATGTCCACTGTTCAGTGTATGTCTGAAGCTCAAGTTTGTTTCTTTGACAGACAATAGTTTGCACTGGGCTTAATTACTAACTGCCCCTGACTGCTGTGCCGACAGTGTAGGAGGAAGAAGAGTAGTGTGTGTGTGAGTGAATGGGTGGAGGGCAAAGCTGTGGTGTAAAGTGCTTTGAGTCATGATTTAGACTCGGAAAAGCGATAGAGACCCTTTACTATTTATTTATCATATAAATCGTTATAATAATATAATAATAATAACTGCAATGTTTTAACCATTATCTTTTAACTTTCTTAGATATTTATTGATCCCTTTTAGCTAATCATTCCAACTTATAAGACCTGTCCAGGGTGTACCCCACCTCCCACCCAATCACTCAAGCTACCCTGCCACCCTCATAGGAAAAGAGTCATGGCTAGATAGATGAATGGATGGATGGATGAACATTGCCGTTAATTATTTCAGCGGTTTTTCCTTCACGTTCAGCCAACCATCGTTTATCTGGTACTTTTTACTTAGTATTTGCGCTGTTTGAATAACTCAGTCATTTATCAATATGCAACATGTGTGGATATACGTATTTTTTTCCTTCTACTCCACACTACTGCCATCTGCGGTAATATGTACCATTTATGTAACATCCCTAGTTTGACTCTGTTCAGGGACCTTTGTTGCATGAATAATTCACTGATGCTTTTGGGAAATATTTTAGGGAAAATGTTCAAGTTTATAGAAACTGAATATGCAATTAGCAGCCTCAGCCCTTCAGAGAGGGTCTGTGGTCATGAGGACATGGAAAGAGAAAGAATGAAGGTGTTAAACCATAGTGCGGTCTTTAGTGGTTTCCGCTGCAGAAGCAGCTAACCAAATCTGGTTCAGACATAACGTGTGTTCTCATGTGCTCTCTTATATTTTTGCATTAGATGAGTGGATAAGTGTGTGTTGGGGGAGTGATAAAAGGAAAGAGAGAAAGGGAGAGCGAAGGGAAAAATAAATACATTCATGCCAGTATGTGTGTTCGTGCTCACGCTCTATGTTTGATCTCCAAAGCATAGACTGGACATGAATATGAATGGAAGTGTGCACTGAACTGGTTTATGTCCAACACAAATAGAGACACTCACACTCACACTCAAACTATTGACTCGTCCCAACACACTCCACTCTCTCCTCCTAACTCATTAATTATCTCCAGCCCTCCATCTATCCCCTCTCTTCTTCCACTTAGAAAGACATGAGAGCTTGAGAGTATCCCTGCTGCCAATCATCCAGCTACTGCCCTTAATGATGGGATATCTCTCATGCATGCTGTGTCAATCATCTGCATTGTAGAGCCATATGGAGCCGGCCTGCAGAAGTTGGATTTCACAAAGGCAAATTCTGCAAACTTCATGGTAAACTTAAACCATGTCTTTTAAAAAAAACGACATGTTAGGCCCACGCTTCACAGGAATGCATTTCCTGATTTGAAGGAAGCAAACCTAATGGCATCACTGCACTCATTGTTCCTGATGGCCATCACAGTCATCCTACACTATATTAATCATACAGGCTTCAGCAATCAAGTGGAAACAGTAGGAACATAAGAAGGCCATCTATCCTGAAACAGAGTCAGCCTGCTGTGGCTACACATCAGCCCACACATGTGGCCCCAGGGAAACATGACCTAAGATGTGTTTCAATACCAGATCACATAATGATGCTGACCAGGCCATAAGTAAATAGTGCAAAATAGCTCTAGGACTTCAAACTTTGATTCTAAAAAATGTGATTGGTTATGTTTAACGTGTAATGATCCATTGTTGTATATATGTTTTGGTTTTCATAGTCACAAACTACAGTTGTAATGAGCCACAGAAGCCATGCTTAGTTATTAGTCTTTTCATGGTTTTCACTGGCAATTAACAAAATCCTAAATTATAACTATGAATGTTTTTTTTTTTAAATTGCATGATTTTTTTGGTCTTTATGGACACAATTATCCAACATTGAATTATGTATGGAGATATGTGCTAACACCAGTGTATTGAGAAAACCAACCCAGCAGTTGATGAGCGCATATAATAAAGAGGTGAAATATTTTAAGGGGAAATATTTGCTATCCTCTTGTTGTCAAATATTTTAAGGCAAAATTGGAAGTTGAGTGTATAATTTAAACTGGTACAAACATTTCAAGAATTGTACTTTATTTGATGTTAATGGAAGATTACAAAGAAAACTAAGTAGTATGAACTGTAAATACATGAAACAGGGATTATTTTAATCCAACCTTTCACTGTACTGAAGTCCAACATCTAACACAGTGGATCTTTGATTTCACAAAGGAGAAACCCCCCTTTGCTGTTAGGTTGCACTCCCCTGGAATGAGCAGAGGTAAAATAACTTCCTATAGTTACTGTAGTTGCTCTCTCTGCTGATCGCCTCCCCATTCAATTCTCTGAATTCCCAAGCTTACAGTTCTGGTTTGTCTTAGCTAACATTTCGTTAGGGATAAGCATGAGAAGTATAATCATATGTGAGGCTTAGCTTTGGAAAGAGCTTAATCAGGGATTCCTCTGAAGGTAGAGCCAGGAGAGAAATTAGATTATTTGATTGAGCAAGCAGAAGAGTTAGGCTGACACCTGGTCAACATATGTTCACTGAAAGTCTTTAAGAACAAAACAAATATAAGCACATTGCTACAAAACGCCAACTAATTTTCAAGAATGTACCCAATGTGTCTGCAAAGTCCACTGGCTTAGGCATTTGCTTTAATTTACCTCAGTCAAAAGCACATCTAAATATACCAAGTATCAATGTCAACATCCAGAGGACATGAGGTGAAAGTCTGAAAAAGTTACGTGAGCATGAAGGTCAAATATGTCTGCGCTCATTTCCCATGGAGGTGAAGTACTGTCACGCATCCTAAAGGCAAACGACCATCTCCACTGACATCATTTCCAAACAGCACACATGCCAGAGAACCTGGCATGTGTGTTATTTGCAAGTTATTTGGACTCACCAGATGTAGAGTGTGGGTATAAGCCTGACACTGGGGGCATTTGTCAGACGACATTCTCCTCGTCTCCCACTAAAGCCCCTGTTTTTCTATCTCCTGTAAGGACTACATGGTAACACACGTTTGCCTTGGTGCCAATAATAACCACCACATGAAAGGGAGAGAGATGACATCTTTGTTTCTGCCATTGCTTCAACATCTTCAACCTGCATAAGTATCTCTGAACCCACCCAACATGTGCTCGTTTTCATTGAATATCACATTTCGACCACAGGCTCCTAGGAGAAATCTAGCTCAGCGATATAGTATACAATAAATAATGCAAAAAATGACCCCTAAACTGTTCCAAAACTTGAATTACTGCCTTGTGGTTAAATGGCTTCGCCAACCAGTCAAGTTGTAGTTTGCATCCATTTGATCATAATTTGAGTTTGAATTCATGATTCATGGCCAAACATTTTTAGGTCACAGTGAGCTTGACCTTTGACGTCTGACCACCAAATTCAGATCATTTCATCCTTGACTACAAGCCAGATGCAATGAAACAGGAGATGAACATGAGGGATACACATATGTGCAAATGTACATTTGGATAGAGAGACAACCCAAGAGGACATAGTGACGACTATGAAGGAACTTAATATAAGGCAATAAGTGTATTTTCTCGTTATTAGCATATGATTTTCTTAGGTTATACGAATATGATGTCTCAATAACCTTGACCTTTGAACATGAAAATATAATCACTACTAAGAAACTAAATAGAATTTAGCCAGAATAAATCTATTATTTTCTTATATAGCCCAAAAAAAGCAGATTCCCAGTTTCATATTGCTGTAAGAAATAAAAAAATAGTTTTTACATATTTCTTTACTAATATTCCACAAGAAAGATGATCATTCATAGACAGCTAGTTACCTTTATTGCAGAGGACAAGGAAAAAAACTGCTTATATTAAATTTTAAAGGTCCCACAGTACCAAATTTAAGCCATTTTTGTTCAAATTGGGTATAAGTGGGAAACCATACTGTCTCAAAACTCTGGCCATATATTTTCTTTGTCCCTTGAGGCCAAGGAAATAAAATGAATGCCCATGAAACATTGCTGTTTTTACCGACTTGTCATCCATAACAACTTTCCTCAATTGATTTTCAAGTAGAGATGCATTGATATTTTAATATGACATTACATGTACTATTGGATCTTTCCATATTACCCTCTCCTTATGCGACCTTCTGTTGAACTTAACCTCTTTTTTCTACAATGATATACTGTATTAGCCTGTATCGTGCAATGACTTACAAGCAATCAAAGACAGCTCATTATCTCCTGTCTTTCTCCTCCTCATGTTAGTAGACCATCAGTGCTTGTTGATGGACGGGACTGCACCCTCAGCCCAACAAAGCTGCCAGAGGGAGAAACACTACACCACCTGTATGAAGTACCAAACGATAGAAAGATGTCTGTGGATGAACACTGAAAGTAAAGTATAATGTTAAAGACACATTCAGTTTGAACTGTGGAACATTTTATTTTTGGGGGGCAATCAGATGTCTTTGACTGGTATTGTGTTAAGAAGGTTGGGTTGTATAGTTCATGTCTATATGCTGTCTCCATGGAAAGGGCTAGGCATGGATGTCATATGAAACACACAAAGAAACTGTTAATAATTTCTAGAACAGAACTAGTGCCTCACTGTGTGCAGATTGTACAAAGGCTCAAAAATGGGGAAATGAGTTCAACAAATAACGGTCAAGTTTTATTTGGACTTGACAAGACTCTGACACATTGATATCTCACCATAGTTGATCACAATCTTGCTCTAAACATAAGAGCAAGACATGAGCTATATGATTGCTTGTTACTCATTGCACGATACACGCTAATACAATATATCATTGTTGAAAAAAGAGGTTAAGGTCAACAGAAGATTGCATAAGGAGAGGGTAATATGGAAAGACATTATCATTGAAAGGCAAATGAAACAGAGCAGAGGAAAAGGTACGATAACACGAAATGGAATGTTACTTATCATTAAACTTAGAAGCTAAATAAACGGCCAGTGCCTTTTTTGTCCATGTAAGCTCTCATTTAAGAAAATGTTTGTATTCAGTTTGAAACCACACGTTAACATGTCGCTCTTAGGTGACAAAATCCAAAAGATCTTCTCAGCAAAGGCCTATTGGCCCCCATCTGGCCCCTACTAAACATGTAGTCCCCACTGGGTTAAAGAGGAATGCCCTGCAAATCACGTCCTTTAAAATCCACCACTTCCTTTCTGAAGGAATTGGAAGAGCACACATCATCCCCATCCATCTCTTCTCCAGATCCTATGACCTGACTAGGCTTTTCCCAGTGAATGCCTCCCAATAAATGTGCTGTGGAGGCCCTTCACGTGCTCTCTCTTTGCAAAACAATTTTGGTCATTAGAAGACCAAGCACTTGAACTTTGTGCACTGGGCCAGACACATTCAGCACAAAGATCACTAGTGTTTTCTCTATCAACATGTTAGTCAGATAAAAGAGAAGAAGCAGGCTGACAACAAAAAGAGGAGTTATAAATGTATAGCTGAGTTCTGTGTGCTAAATTAGATTCATATGCTTGGTTTTAATCTCCCATCTTACTATGTATTTGATCTTAATTACAGGTTTTATCACACACTGGAGTGTAAGAAAATATCTTGACAGCCTTAAGAGTCCTGAGTTAACAAATACTATCAACTACGTGTTGTAGTCAGGGCATTTTGTTGAGAGGTAGAAGCGGATCCATGTTAAATTGAATGAAATATGCCCTATTTCAGAACACATCTGACCAATAAGCAGAGTGAATACTGTCACGTGGTTTGTAGTGATGCATTTTTATTTGATTCATAACCATTTTGGTAAGCTGTGTGTTATATTGTCTGTTTCTTTCCTTTTGTACACTTGCCACTTATTTATGTTGATTATGCAATTTCTTTACTGTAATCTAATCATATCTTGAGCATATTTTACCAACATTTTGTATATTTGGACTATATCTGTATTTTTTTTTATTATTTTCAAAAACACTGCAAATTGTACCTCGGAGAAGAGGTAAAAAAGTCATCATTGCCTATCGAGAAATGCATATAGTATTTGACGTTTTGTGTATCAATTCCCCTGCCTGTGATCCGATTATTATCAATGTGGACAACAACTGCACATCTCTTGTGAGGGTGTGTACTTCTCATTTTCCTGAGTCATGATCTCCACCTAGCAACGCTGAGCTTCGACACTGACCAAAAGAAGCGTCTTAAATTCCTCATCTAGAGCAAATATGCAAGCGCAGTGCTTCTTAAATCAAGAGGTGTCAACTTGTGAATGTACAGACACGCTTGTTTGCCAAACAGCCTTGAAAACCGAGCCACTGTTGACTTAGGGAGGGCAGCCTTGAGTGGGCGGAGGTAGCGGACATGTAGCGCTCTTCAAAGGCAGCCAATCCCCTTGAGGCAGCCTTTTCATGCTGAACAGTCCAGGTCCCTTAGGAGCCTGAGTGTTGCTGGGAAAGGGTCCTAGCCTAGATATAATTCTGTAACTCTGTGAGTCCCTCCAAATATTCACTTTTGGATTGTGGTGCATCGGTATTCACTGGTCATGTTCAGGTGACAGAATGCGGCTTTGCTAGCCCTGTCTGGCCCACTGCCTGACTTATGTTTATTTCTCTCATTTGTAACTCTAATGTTGTGTGATGTTGTGTAATTTGTAGAGTAATGTTTAAGCTTCACTTATAACACAGTGAAGTGTCCACTGGCTGAACTATCTTAATAGCACAGGAAATCCCTGATTAATCTCTTTGTGGTCTCAGAGACGGCCAATCCAATTTAACTGGCTGTCTCAAAATAACTGTCTACTACTGAAGGCAATACCAAGAAGGAACCATTATACTTTAGCATCACCATAGAGGGGAAATTAAGCTGTTTTTGCATTGACATTCTTTCTGTTGAAGCAATTAATCACAGAAGTCTCCCACTCACTTCTGTGACTCACCTCAGAAGTAAAACATCATTATACTCACACGTGGACTTGTCAAGTTAATGTCCGGGCCCCAGTGAAAAGCATGTGCCTTGTGTCAAAGCGAGTTTCTCTAATGGCAGAAATGACCACCTACATGGCAGCTGGTTCTTTAAATGCACTTAGACAGTAAAAACAAGGAAATAAGAGAACTTTTCTCTCCACAAAGCAACAGCATTGCTACTGTTTAAACACAGTAAAAGGCCGGAAAACACACTCACTGGTAATGCAGGAGCTCATTGTCAATGGTAAAGGGCAAGCTTCACTTGAGAAAGTAAAAGCTATACCAGGGTTTTGAAGGGTTTTTTAACTGCTTTGTTTGTGTTGGAGCAGCTGGTGATGAACAAGGTCAGTTGGAGTAAAGATATGCTGGGTGGTGGTGCAATAAACTGTAAAAGATGGGTAATGAAACAACTGAATGATGAACATTACTGATTGGAATTTAAGTGCTGATCAACTGGTCTGCTAGCTTAGTGCTAATTAGTTAGATTCTTATTTCTATTTTGTTTTGTATCCTGGAACCATTGCCTCATATTTAATAACTGTCTGTTTATTAGTCCTTTGCACATTGCTTAAAACTTCAACAGACTGAATTTCAGAATCACCTGTTCTCTCAAAGGTCAGCACTGTTGAGTCAACTTACTATTGGTCAAGGCAGAAATTGGTGGGTCAAAGTTCACAAGCGTATATATCTTAACCCCAGTAATGGTGCACGATGGATATTTCAATTGTAAATAATCAATTTTAAATGCTGGTATGACTGGTACTTTAGGCCTTAATCTGACATTTTGACATTTTGTATTTAACGCATTAAATCCTCTGATGCTATCAGAAGCTCTCATTCCTCACCCAATCAGTCATACTGTCAGTCTTCTCTCAGACCTTGAGAAAACCATTTGTACATAATGGTCCTGCGTCCACTATGAAGCAGAATGCTGAAACAAAATACTTCACTGTTACAACAGTCAGAGCCCTCCTCCACTCCTCCACTACTCTAATATAACAGACAAAAGCCGCATTGAGGAGCAGAGGTGGAAAAGACAGGAGGGATGCTTGAGATGAGCTTCATAGGAAGGTGACGAGGCTCAGACTGTCTCCCCGTCTCTGTCTGGGACAAGCTAATGACTTCTCCATTGTGCTCACATGAATGAGGACCATCTTACAAAAAAACGCAAAGGTGAGCTAAGGAGATAGGGGTATATAGAGGGACCTGCTATTGTATAAACAGCTTCAGAGATGTTTGTGTGTTTATATTTGTGTTTGTGCCGACACAATTGAATTGATAGTCTGATCATATGACACAAAGTTTATTCAAGCCAATCCTGAGGAAAACACTGATCCCTTGATTTGTCGGCAGTTTAACAACATGGCAACTGTTTGTGAACTTGCCATGTATGTGTCCGTGTGTCCGTGTGTCTGTGTATGTGTGTGTGTGTGTGTGCGAATGTGCGTTTGTGTAAAAAGCTCGAGTTTGCAGGTTACTGGAGGAGAATGAGCATGCACTCTCTCTGTCTGGCCGATCCACTCCAGTCCATCAGAGGAATGTCTGGTCACTAGCAATGCGTGCGGTCGCCCTGAAACACCTGGCCACACCTGGGACAACCCCTCGACCCCAAACACACACACACACATACACACATACACACACACACACACACACTCAAACAGTGTGCACACACATTCACAGAACTCTGCAGTCCACCTAGGGAGGGGGATTGACAAGTGCAGCTGCTCTGTTTGAAGCCAGAACAGAGAACGGTTTGTCCCAATTTTTACCGCTCGATTAAACGTAGCCTTGTAATCTGATGACCATCATCATCGTGTTCACCCTCACATAACCACTGTCATTCATTTCAAAACATCCTGTAACATATATACACACACTGTTATTCCAAAATCATTTCTGCTCAGAATCAGACTGATGACTGATGCAGATTGATGTCCGACCCCCATGTGCAGTAGCCGTACAGCAATATAATTAAATAAATAAATAAAGCATTTAAAAGGTCTTGATTGAAGGTTAGAAAGTTTCTTGCAGTTTGGTGAAATTCAACGGTGCAGCCCAAGATGCATTACCATCATTTCTTTCTCATGCCGGCACATTAAATAGAAAGCCAGAGCCAGCATAAAAGTAGCTACAAAACCAAAAACTTACATCTTACACTTACATCACCTGAAGATAGAATGCATCCTGAATCTGTCTCCTGTGACCACTTGCATTTGTGTAGGAGTGAGACAGAGAGAGAGACAGAGAGAGAGAGAGAGAGAGAGAGAGAGAGAGAGAGAGAGAGATTTTATCCATTTGATCAAAGTATTGATATTGTGGCGTTGTGTAGGTTGTCCGTCATATGAGGCCCTTTGTGTTCAAACATTGATTTGGCCACATTTGTCACAGAAATAGACTTGTTTCCGACAGCTGTGATGATCTGTTCCGCTTGTTTTTATAATTGTACGACAGGTCGGGCTGTTCCTGCTCCCCTCGCTCCTCTAAACAATCCGCCGCGAATGCAATGCATGATGGTATATATTGCTTGGTTTTGTGACTATCAGTTGTAAACTATTTTCATGATGCATTATGGGAAACAATGTGTGCACTACTGTATAGGATATAAAAAACTTCATAAAACATTCAGACACAAATACAAAATGGCAAACTCATTATATAAGTGAGTGATTTCGGGCAGAGCCATTATATTCATCAGGGGGAACATGAATCACTAGCACCTGAAAAGCTCACCTGTACAATCTAAAAAAACATCCCACATGTTAGAACTACAAGTTTACACATGCTTGAGCTATATTTCCGCTTCGCACATGACTTCCAAGACTTCCTAGATGAGAGCTGACTGACTCATGCCTGGAAGTTAGCTGTCACTACTTGCAGTCTTTATGCTAGGCTACTGTAAAACACATGGCCTCTAGCTTCTTACTGTTTTTCTTGCTGACTTGATTTTGGTATCAACCATATCATCTAAACTTTTGAACTCTATCCTTATTAGCATTGTTTGTTCCTAAATTTTGCAAGAAATACAATATGCTTTAAAACCACTGTTTTATCTTCACAGACATCCATCACAGAATTTCCCCTGAAATGTTGATAATTGGTGGATAGGGGCGCAAGACTAGAGACCGATAATTTTAGAAAGATTACCACGATCCATGGGAACCTTGGCTAGCAGCACAAACAAAGCATTGCTGTAATACTTTGTCAACACACACAACTGTCATCGTCTTGACTGTGCAGAAAACAAACTTTGACCTTGTGTCACGCTGACATGGTGACTCACTGGGAATAAAAGTTCCAGACGCCACTGGCTTAAGTCTGTGCCAGATCATCAGGCTTCTTTCTCACAGGCACCTTTAACCAATTGAGACATAATCCTATCAGAGTGCATGGACTGTTATAAAAACATTATCAGGCCTCACCAGAGATACAGACCAGCTGGAGTACATTATGTTTCACATGGAAAGCTACACAAAGAAGAGAGCCACGTAGAAACTCATACAGAAATATGTCCACTTAGGAAAATAAAAACTCTGAATTTGTTTATGTGGCTCTTGGTAAGAAATGTAAACCTGGTTGAGGGATAACATTTCTGACGAGTGCATCTGCCAAACCCGAGTAAATCTAACATGTGACCCTAATGGTTTCCAGTTTCAACAGAGGGTTATCAGGACTGTCGCCATTTGGCATACCAAAACATCCTCAGTGTCCAATCAGATACATTGTTGTTCCGCTACTGCCGAGAACAGAGATTCTTAATTTGAGTCTTTCATCTGGCGGGCCATCTTGCGGTGTCATATGCAGAGCCTGTGGTTACAAATGGGGCATCCAATTGCAGCACTGTCTGTTCAGGGGCCCTATGTTTTACTCAGCATTCAGAGGCTCAAATGATGCATGACTTTGCGATTCAGAAAACCTCAATAAACAAATCGTTGCTGTTCAATCAAGGTGAACAATTTATGTTCTCGTAGGATTTAGCGTTAAAAGGCATGATTGACAGCACCATTTCTCACTAGGGGTAAAATGTATTTGAATGCAGGTCTTTGCAAGTATAGTTAATTGTTGGAACAAGTAAAACCTGCCTGCCAGACAGCTGCTGTAAGACTGTGAAAAATGGTCAACAAACAGACCAAAGCTGCACGTCTTATTCTCCCCAACCTTTCTAACTGTCTGCACATGTTACTGACTTCAACCACAGCACAGAGCCAGTGAATGGGCATCTGTTGGTCGCCGACACACCGGCAACTCAGTTCAGTGTTGGAGGTGAAACAGCATCCCTGATTGGGTGCTAAGAGCGTTTTTGAGAAGTTTGTTGTTGTTTTTCATAGCCGTGGCAGTCGGAACCAGCGTCAGAGAGACGTACTGAGGGCCGGGATTCACACAGATGCCTCATTAATGTGTGATCAAGAGAGACAGAGGACGTCTGTGAAGCATGGCCAGCGCTCTCTTCCTCATCACAGAGAACCCTTTCTGCATCTTGCACCCAACTTCATCTCTTTATTGCATGGTGAACACACACCTATAATATCCGGTTCCACCTCTGGTGGAGGGAGGAGGGAGTAAGGAGTGTTAACCAAAGAGGAAGGTGAAGCTGTGTGAGTGTGAGTATGTGTGTGTGCCCATACATCTGCTCTGCATATGTGTATGTGTGGAGAGATTAAAAGGAAATCGAATCCTGCCGGGGTGAGTGCAGGCTGCTTTCAGCGCTGCGGCCCTCAGCATCAATTAGCAGGTTGTGCTGTGACTGGCTCCTTAGAGGTGAAGTGGACCAGCTGAGGGAGGTAAACACACCTCATCCCCAGGGGATCAGATGGAAGGCAACAATGTGCCACTGCCTGAGCCACAGAAGCTCGCCTGTGCCTGACTGCTAACGCGCTTAGCAGTCATTTCCTACCTTCTCCTCCAATTTCCTCGCCCCAGTTCATGTACGGGACTGACAGGGAATGGTTCACCTGGCTGCTTAAGGAACCCTTTTTTGTGCTATTACTGTAACGTGTGTGTTTGGTGGAGCCTGTGTTTTGAGTTATTTAAGCCAATTTTAACAATCTTTCTGTATGCAATGACTGTTTGGGTAACTTCTTAAAACAATGAAATATGAAGATTCTCAGTTCAATTTGTTTGTGTGGGGTTTGCAAGTTCTCCCCATGTCTGTGTTGTTTTTCTCCAGGTAATCCAGCTTCCTCCCACAGTCCAAAGACATGGAGATTGGGGTTATTTGGAGACATTAAATTGTACGTACGTGTTTGTGTGAATGAAAGAGGGAATGGCAATACACTGGTGAACTACCCAGGGTGTACTGCAGCTATCGCCCAATATCAGCTGAAATTGGCCCCAGCTCCCCCAGGAACCCTAAGCAGTACAGATAATAGATGGATGGAGATTCCCCCTTTGTTTTTGTTTTCAGGTTGAACAAACTGGTGCACTCGTAAAAACTGTCTTTAAAAACTGTTTCTAAAAGTCTAAAGGCCAGGAGAACTTCAAACAACAAAATTGCACAAAATTATGAGCTCATTTGAAGATGGACAACTTGAAAGAGAAATGAAAAGCCTTTGCGTAAAATAAAGAACAAAGGCTCTGGTAACATTCACTCTAAGCAAAAGAAGAGAGCAAACAGAGTAAGGGAGAGCAAAAAGGACAAACAATACGAGAAGTGCTTGTGAGAGTTGGTGTTAAGATGATTGCTGTGAGTCTGTCAGACAAGGCCCCAGATCACAACAGAAGTGTATTAAAACAAACGAAACATCCCTTGTTGTAGACCAGTCATGCTTCCACATAGTTTTAGGTCAACCTTTCCAGCCCTTTTTAAGAGCCTCACTGTACACTGGGTCCATTCAGGGCCCCAAGGTGTAAATTGGGATGTAAACAAACAGTTTACTGGGCCAGCTTCTACGCACTGAAGCTAAAGGCCTGCAGATTGACCTCTCACACTATACAAGCATCCTCGTAGTCTAAACAGAAGGTTTTCATATCAGATCAGTAAGAAAATGTTCTCTTAACAAATGTAAGTTTTATAAGGAGAATATCAAAAAGGGTTGTTGAGACAACAATATTTCTCAGATCAGCAACAAACCACAACCTGAAACAACACCATGGTTGGCTCAAATGTTGCTGTGAACAGAGAAGCTTCACAACATGTTGATAAATTGAAGAATATAAACAACAGGCTGACCACCAGACCTGTGCTTTGGTACCATGTCTGTGACTACATAGCAATAGTGAGTGATCATCAACAAGTGGTTAGCTACACATGATCCACTGCAAATTAAGTTAATATATAGACAGAGCAGAAACAGAAGCAATGAGAGAGATGTCGGATAACCTAACAAAGTCAATAATATACCGAGCCATTCCTTGAAAATTCTCCAGTTCCATAGAGAAAAAGCAATTGTAGACTATCACAAACAGCAAAGAACTAAGTGCAGCCAACAGTGTGACTTCACACATGGAGGTCCAGACTAATGTCTTAATCAAGGGTTTGCCTTTGTTACGATTGTTTACATTCGATCTGGTCAGTAAAGGTTTCTTATTGTAATTAAGGGAGCTGACAAAGACTTTTGTGTGACATGTATGTCCTGTAGTCATCTCATCATATACATGAACTGCATCTACCTATACTTGATATTGATTAGTATAAAAACAAGCAAGTGTCTGACGTCGATGTGTTGTCGTATTTGAATAAAGTGCTTATAAAAAAAGAAGTCTTTCCAGTTAATTTTCACTGTAGTGAGACGCATAATTTGAAAAGTTCAAACACAATTTGAAAACTTGACATTTGAAATATTGGAATCATAGTGCTCAGCTCTGTCCAGATTAGCACTACACTTCCCTTGAATGCGATCATTTATTTCACACAGGAGATGTATTTCTAGTTTTTATTCCATTTTGTTGAAGAACCCGATCTATTCTGTACTATAATATAATCCAGTTTACTTCAAGCTCAAACGTTAATGAGGTGTACCGTTTCTAAATGACATTTTACTAAACAAATTCCACTGATTAAACAAACATGATCTACACTTTACACCAACATGACATGTGCATGTTGGTGTAACACACCAGGGTTGAAAACTGTGGCCTAATTTGTTCCTATAATGTATCTCTGTTCACACACCTCACCTCACTCACCCCTGCACACCATGCACACTTACGCACTTTAAATCAAACAGACACAGGGTTGATGCACAGTAGGTAGCGGTGTCGGAGTGGAGTCATTAAGTTGACCGACAACCGGGTCTCTGTGCAGCTACCACAACACCGCCCCTCACCTAAACACACTGGCCTGTGTGAACTCCACTGTCTCACTTATCAGCTCGGTGTTGACACCACTCCGGCTGGCAGCTCCTTCAGCCGTTATTAAACTGCCTGTGGCTGTTATCACACAGGGACTGCTGTCATACTAAAAGTGAACAGACTCTGTGGTCTGCAACATCATATTTTGGATTTTGTATCTATGAATTCAAAGTGAAATTAGCCAGAGCAGTTTCAACGTGCTCCTGTCGCTGCCAACAGGGAAACATGAGGATTTGTCCAGTGAGCGTGCAGAGGGCAGCTCAGAGGGGGGGAATTAGACTGCACAAGTGTTCTAAAATTAGCCTGATATTGACAAAGAGCAGTCAGACTATGCTCAGTGTTCACAGTGCACACTTGATGTTAAGAGTGACCCTGAATCAAGCCAGTTGTTTTGATGGCCAGTCAGCACCATGGACAGAGACCCTGTCACCATTGCCTGAGCTGTGGGGCCCCATCCCCCCACACAAACCAGGAAAACACTGGAAGGACTCAAAGGCTGCCAGGGGCTCTTTTGTTAAAGATGCATTTACAGAGTGGGAAAAAAGGGAATATTCAACAGTTAATGCTGGTCACTAAAATCATGTGAGAAAACTCAGCACTAAAATGAAAAGAGGTGCCTATTGTAGCTCTTGCTCACTTGAGCTTTTTGTCCTTCAAACTATAGTCGTTCATTTGATTGTGTTGATGTTACATATTTACTTATTTATAACTTGAACTGGTGTCTATCTTTAACTCTTCTCTTTGCTGCTGCAACACAGCAAATTTCCCAGCTTTGGGACAAACAAAAGATATCTTCAAAAGCTTGTACTTTTAACTAAATGATTGACAGATATTACCATTGCAATATCAGTCACAGTGATAAATTGGATTTTAATTGAAAAAATATATTACAATTGCTGGAGACTGTACTTATCATGGTCCCTTACATATGGAGAACAGTCTATGATTTGTGTTTGCCCATTTTTATTAGTATATTGTGACAGATCTTTAAGTGGATTCTGCACTTGGCTACGCTGTGATTTTGATAAAGTTCTATGTATCTTTATTTATAACTTTGTTTCTATGTCATGAGCTGCATGACTAAGCAACTTTCATTGTTACTCTTTTAGAGAGGAAGTTAAACCAAGCCTCAATCTTAAATGTCTTTAGGAGTTTGTAGAGGCAGTGGTGACTTTCACTTACTGTGATCGATGTCCGCTGTCACACTGGTCTCACACCAGTTTTAACAATGTGATGCATCACTTGTTGTGGTGAATGAAGATGGGCTGGAATGGTTATGTAAAACGTGACATAGCAGTAATAGCCTCTTTAAATCTAAATATAACCACAAAGCTGATACCTAAACCTCCTGGCTGGTGCTGCGTTCATTGACTCCCTGGGAGATCCAGAAAACAAGACAAAAAGTTGTCTGATGATAAACATGATTCACATCTCAAATATTTTTGTTGTTGCTGCTTTCATAGTGAGTAGAGGAGGCGCGTCAAGTGAGTATGACGCTAAATGTAACACCTCATTAAGCCAAGTCAGCATCTTTAACATTAGCACTTTAGCACCTTGTTAGCAAAGCGATGCTACAGGTTGCTATAGGGCCTGCATCTCAGTAGCTGTTAGCGTAGCACAATTTAAAAGTTAATACACCTATTGAGTTGTGATATTAATGAACAGCTCCATCTCTCCCCAACACCGTCACAGTGATGTTGGAGGCAGGTGTGATTTCCCACGGCCCCTGAAGGCAGCAACCAGCCCGGCCGCTCCGTCTTTGACAGAAACGCCGTGGAAACTCCAAGGCGGCTTGTGTCCCGCTGTGTCCGCGCTCACCTTGTTGAGGAGGGGGCTCCGGGTCACATCGAAGCCCCTCTTCGTGGTGTACACCAAGGGTTTCCCGCCGGTCCTCTGCATCTCCGTGTCCACCGACTCCCGTCTGACCAGTCCGTGTGACATGTCTTTTTATAGAGCGACGCCGGTGAACTATTGTGAACTCAACAAGTGCAGCCGCTCAGCCCAGGTCCCTCATGGACAGTGAGTGAGTGTAAGAAGAGGCACAGCGTCTTTATCAGTCCACAGCTTTTTATTGTTCCCAATCAGTCCCCGCAGATCAGTGGGCCACCGGGTTCACTCTGTCACACACGTGAACCTGGAGGGAACTTGTCCTTCACTTCTATGCCTTCACTTCTCCTATATGATGACATCGTTTTACACTGTTAAACTACATCACATTCATTTTTTTCTGAGGTTAATTTATGAATGGTACGAATGTTGAATTTAGGATTTCTGTGTACGGCTTAGGTCACCTCACAGAAAATAATATGAGCCATAGGCCTCCATTTAAAAACATTCATGCTGTTAATTATTTAGTAATTATTTAATTTATTTGCGGCATAGTGGTGAGTAGATAATGAATGGATTATCATTTCTCTGTGAACTATCCCTTTAAATATTTGACCAGAGGTCAAGCATTACATGAGAAAAGAGAAGCACCAGCATATTACTGAAGGAAGTGAGGTTGTAACAGTAGATTCATATTAGCACTACTGTTAGCATAGCTAAATGACAAGTATTAGGGCAACTTAAAGGGGAAAATAATATTTCCAGAATAAAGGGGAGAAAAGTTGTACATTTCTGAACAAAGTTGTAATATTACGAGAATCTAGAAAAAAAATATTCCAGGAAGAAGCAGCAAGGAGAACCTGTACATTAAACACTTTCGACCAGAGTAAAAGCCTTTGAGAACAATTTGATGTTGTGTTGTGGTCGTAACAGTAGGTTACATAACCCTATGCTATTAATAGCAGTAGGCTAAAAATACCAAAATAGTGGTGGTAGTAGAATAAGTGTAGCAAAAGGAGTTTGCAGTTGCAGAAATATTGTTAATAATTGTAGTGCAGTATGTGTTACAATGGGCAGTGTTCCCAGGGGTGACAGTGACTTTACTGGGTCTAACATAAACAGCGAGGCCTTCATGCTGTAATTAGTATGACTGCACCCACCCCCTCCCCTCTCCACAGGTTTCTCCAGGGTTTTTGAGAGTCATGACATTTCTCACAAACACATAACTGATATGACTTTATGACACAAAGCGCTGGAGGGCTGTGACATGAGTGAGGAAATTTGAAGCCAAGGTCGACCTTCACATGGTTACAGCTGAAAAGTTTTGCAACATCAGAGAGCAGCAAGTTTGACAGTGACTGTGGCGTGAGATTAAGGTTGTTCAACTGTTACTCCACACACCACACAGGGATGGAATGACTGCGCCGAATTCACAAAGGTCTTACCAGGAAACCAGCTGAGTTATCGAGGTCAATGTATTCTAGCCAATGTATTATTGTCCGTTTAGATGCACAGGTATTTACAGAGATGTTTATTATTACTATTATTGTTGTTTCGCCTTAAAATGATTTAATCAGGTGCATGCTGTCATATCTTTCTGGCTCCTTCATGTCTGCCTCCACTACCGAGGTATCCTCAGAACTGTGTGTCACTGAGATAAAGGGAGGTTGGAACCTGGGTGAGAACATCTGAAGTCTGATTTCATGCACAGCTTGAGCTTGTGCCAAGAGTGTGAAGACAGTTGCACTGATAACGTTATCTGACAGTGCATCTGCAGACCAGAGTGCAAGAACCAAGACTCAGTATGAATGGAGGCTAAGTCCTCATACACTGGTAGGCTTATAATGACTTGAAAGGTTTTCAGGACTGTTGTGGATTCCTCCCTCATCCACTTTACTAATGCAGTCTAAACATGCCTGTTTGGAACTTACTGTTTGCTTGGCCTGTGGTTATGCTGGTTGAAGACGATATTAATGTTTGACCAGTTTTATTGGTTCGACTGACAGACAGGCCGAGACATTTTTTTGAATTAGAAGAAAAATAAGCCTTAAACTAAATGGAATGTGCCAACAATAGTCAGAGTAATGAGCATGACTGCACTCGTTGCAGACATACAGCATTTCCTCACATAAATCAGACCATGCTGGTGCTCTAACTAAGTGTTGTTATCCTGTTATTAGTGAAGCGATTGATACATCTGTTACTTCTTTGACATCCACATGTGCTGTTGAACGTGTAAATTGGCAGATATACAAAGAGGCTTGATATTTCTCTTGGTGTTTTGGGTTGTTGGGAACATTTCTCATGATGTTTTCCATCTCAGATGAACTAGAAATACAGTTTTATCTCATACGTATTTGCATACTTGTCTAACAACCAATGAAGCCCCATCAGGCCGTGGAGGTTCACATGGGGTCATAGTATTTTTTTGCTGCATGCTTCCTTGTGGCAGTGGCAAGCTTCTTTGTGTTTAAGACTCAGAGTCAACATCAGACTCCTGCCAAATGGACAGACCTGGCTAAGCTCTCTGAGACTCACAGTGTGATCAGCAGCGACTCGTCCAGATAAATCAAGTATACATGCGTTAAACTCTGAATGACTTATTGTGTCTGCTTGTTGATTTGATCCTGGGACATACATGAGCAAACTACCCACTTACTTGTTATTAAAATATTGATAGGTTCTCATTGGTGCACAGAAGTGATGTCACCCTTTCCAATGGGCCGTGCCCACTTTTAAACAAGTAAGAAGAGCTCATTAAAAACTACAATAGCATAGGTGGAGCACATACCTCAGTAAAGACCCAACAGCACCCTAAAATCCAATCAAGCTTTTATGCTTTGCACCAAAGATCATCAAGATCCATTAATGATTCCTTGAGAAATCTGGGAAAATGTCAAAAAATAAGAGCTGTGAAAAATAACGCGTTAATGCGTTATGATTAAATTACAGGATTCTTTTTTTTTTTTAACGCATTTAACGCATACGCAGAAGGACCTTCCAATATACCCACAATTCCGCCCAATCTGCACTAGTCGCCGCTCTAATGCAGTCAGACGGCAGCTGCTATTCAAACAAACAAACAAACAAACAACATGGATAATTCTGATGAACCTGAGAACCTTCTGGATGGGAAGTTCGTGCTCCAAAAATAAGAGATGAAACAATCAATAAAAAACCAAGGTGATATGCATACTCTGCGGGAAGACGTTATCGTTTCACCTTAGCAATACCCGCGTTCAAGTGGAATGCGCCAAACCAGCCTCACCATTGTGCAAAAGAAGCGGTCAGCTTTACTGTCAAAGAATGTGAACAAGTTAGTTTGCCTCACCAACTGGCTAAAGGAAGACTAGCTAAGAGGGCATTAGATTGTGTCATGGTGTCGTTAATGGTTGTTTGACATAAAATTAAAAAAATTCAATCATCCTATACAAACAATGGCTAAGAAGCCTAAATAATTTCAGTTTGATTTAAAAAGAAAAAGTTTTATTCAACCATACAATGGCTAAGAAGCCCAAATTCTGTTTAGGATGAAGATTATATTAATGTTCCATATGGAATAGCAAAGAGAACTGCTAAAGAACTGCTGCGTTGCAGCACCATTGTTTAGTCTTTGTATGAATAAAAAAGAAAACGTGTTAAATGTATATACCCGTCTTTTGTCATAAATCTTTTTGTTCTCACAAAAATATACCAAGAAAACTGGTAATGTGATTAATCATGATTAATCCATAGAAACCTGGGATTAATTTGATTAAAATGTTTAATCATTTCAAAGCCCTACAAAAAATGAAATATCATACAATGTTAAAGAAAGCGATGGAAAATTCCTGGATTTGCCCCTTTGTCCAGATCCCCAGCAAAAACTACTGGGTTCTCTCCTGATTCATGTTCCATCCTTCCACCAGGTTTCAAGAAAAATGAAATGAAAACATAACTTCTATGGAAGTAAAATAAACATACAACCACAAAGACAGAATGCTTTCTTGTGAAAGAACCAAATCTGTTCTGGCCAGTAGTGGACTTCATCACTCATTGTAAGAAGCTGATTGATTCAAACAAAAAAAAACAGTTTTCAGGGGCTAACAAAGTTTGACATAAAAATGTGGTACAGAGAAAAAAGACGAGATGGATTTTCAGTTTGTCACTTGTATCATTAAATGCAAGGGATTAATAGATGTGAAGTCTCCAAAATATCAACCTCTCAGAAACTAGGAAACAACCTGGTTTTAGGCTTAGTGACGGTGAGTTTTTGATAAAATCCAATGTGTTTTGAAAGAAGCAAAGGTGTTTGGAGAATTGACATCCCATAAAGGATCTTTTAATTAAAACCTGAAAACTAAAACTATAGTTTCACCAGACAGTGGTGGAGTATCACAGACTGAATAAGGAAGGGTGGAAAACTATGTGAATGCAGAAAGGTCCACCAGCAGCTGCTTTGTCCCGGTCAGTGTTTGATATTGATCAATGTCTACAGCCAAAGCAGGTCCTTATATAGCAGCATGAATCCTTGGGCCCTCCTGATCACCCTTTTTATCAGGCTTTCATCCCCTGTTTGAATGAGTAATCTGGATGAAAAAAATCTACCATCTGTACCAGGGAGGAAGTCTGGAAGTTATTTCTGAGGAACGGGCACAATGCCAATTGGCGGTGGAAGGGCATTAGGAATGCAGGCGAGTTTGGGAAAGACCATTGGCCCACCCACTGACAGTGATCGCCGTCCAGGAACAGCCAAGTACTGTTAAGGAAGTTGTCTGGTTGTAATGTCTACATTAAAAAATTTACGGGGAAAACTCTGAAATGTATGTCTTTAATGTCTCCCAGAAGAGACAGATAGTTAACTTTGCTTCCCAACAGACCTGTCAATAAAAAGGGATACAGTGTGATGTGGTTTCATATCATTTATTTATTGAATTTTTCAGATTTTCAGATTTAAAAAATGTGTTAATCCCGTTCCTCGACCTCTCCTTTCCTATCATCTTTTTTGGTGTCTAACTGTAATCTGCTGACTATTGCCTTTTGTATCTAATCTTGTTTTTATCTTTGTTCTTTTTTAACTGTGATATATTTTGTGCAACATGTTCTTTTTTGACTTTATCTACTATTTCAATTATATGCACCAAGTAGAAGTTGCTCTCATAATTTTGTTGTATTTGGACAAAACAAGTAAAAAAACATTTTCTATTTTCTATTTCTATTTAAATGATAGACCAGTTTCATTCTTGCTGTTTTCTTCCCTGGCCAAAGAAAAAAGAAAAAGAAAAAACAATCTTATTCATAATCACATACATTGCAAAACCAATCTTATTCATAATCACATACATTGCATAAACAATCATGACAATGATAGTTTGTAGAATAATGCTATGATTTTCAGTGGGTGTGTACTGCTGTCCACAGACTGCTCTTAAACAACTTTAAGATCATTTAAATGTTGAAACTTTAGTATTTTAAGTGTCCTCTAAAGACCTTTTAGTCTGAAGTTTGTAAGTAGGAGTTACATGAAATAATTGTGGCTTCTTCTTCTTCTTAGCTCCAGAGATCAGGCATTTACTTTTGGCAGTTTGATTTGAATATGCCAGCTTCTTCTCCTTCTTCTCTGTAAGTTCAGGTGCTGCCACTTGTTTTGTGTCTTTTTTAAACATCACTTCCTGTGCACCAGGTCCGTGTTAGCGGAGAGCAGGTGTAGGACAACATATGTATATTAAAGGCTTTCATGAATCTGGTGTAGGCAGCATCTGGCAACAGTCTACAGTTAGAGGCCAAATAAAAAAAAAGAGGTTGAAAAGCATAAAAAGAAAAGGAAAGCTGCAGCATAGGAATAGCAGAGGTTTGAATTGCACCTTGAGCAATGAAGCACTCTGAGGTTTGGGTGAAGGATGGGCAACGGTCAAGGCCAGTCAAGGATTCTGCTCAGCTGACATGATGATTAAAGACAGCATAAAACTTTATGCATTGTCGTAAAAGAAAAAAGCCCTCTGGCCAAACTTTGCTGTAACATTATCATAATAAGAGATAATTAACACTGAAATTCAAAATGTAAAGAAATTACATCTAAAAAATGTATTAAAAGCAGTAGCAGAGGTAGAAACTCTTATCTCAACTGAAAAGTTGTTCCAGAGTTTATTACCAAGGCAAATTACTCTTAAATCACATATGAGGCGCTTGAGAAGCCCACTATCAGCTGATCTAAGGCCATAATCCCATTACTCAGTTTATGTTTGAAAACGCAGAGTAAAGGCCAAATTATAGTCGGGTTGCACGCACGCACGCATGCACGCAAGACACGCAACACGCCCCTTTCGAGCCCTCTGGCGGCTTGCGTGCGTCCACCAATTTTTCTAACTACACGACAAAGCTACGCGAGCCTCACGCAGCCCGCAAGGCTTGTGATTGGTCTGCTTACTACATCCCGTCCGGAGTCTAGTTTCCGGTTTCATGCCCCATAATACGCGGAAATCACGGAAGATTTAGAAGAACGAATATGGACCAAATAGAAGAGCACTTGGCAGAAGAGATCCGAAAGTATGACCACTTGTATAACCCGTCACTGACTGGCCGATTTGTCCGCCAGAAATAAGCTATGAGGAGCCGGAGTGGCGATGTAAATAAACAGTCGACGAAGAAGAAGACGTCTCTTCTTTGTGTGTTTTGTCTTTGAAAAAAAACGTTACTCCGCCTATGGATCTGGCGGTGAATTGCGTTGCAACACGCGCAGCACGCTAGAGAAGTATAAACCAAAACGAGTACGTTGATGCAGCTGCGTGGCCTTCCGCGGTTGCAGTCGCAGGACTATAATTAGGCCATAACTCGGCTACAGATACTCCATCATCCACACTATTCCAGAGTTTTTTAGTCGCTTAAGTGGAAAGGTTTTGAAACGCTCCTGACTCTGCTCTAGTTTGAAAACTCTGACATAGCGTTTTATGGTGCTTGTGTGGATGGAGATCATTTTAGTGTGAGAGTGCTGTTTTAGCCTAATGTGCAACCATGGTCATAGGGAGTTAGAAAATCCTAGATATACATAGAGGCTTCGTTGTATGAAACACCTTTATAGAGATCAATAAAATCTTTAACTCAGTGTGAAAACAAACAGGAGTTAGTCAGTGATGTCTGGTCATGTTTTTCTAGAACCAGTAATAATTCTACAGGAGCAGCATTTTGCATAAGGCGAAAATATATTGCTCTTTATATGCGCTCACTTCCTTTATCTTAATCAACTTTCCATGACCCTGTTGAACCAGGTGCTTTGCAGCCATTATTGCATCTTAATAACAGGCTCATGCTGACTCACACACACCGATACTCTCTCATACACATACACACACACACACACACACACACACACACACAGCAGCCTCCTTAATGTACAATCTGGATCTGTGATTGCATCATACAGCCGGTATTTTTTCCCCTCCCCTGTCGTCTGTGTTTTGACTCCTGTTTATCCCTGTAGGGCTTTTCTGGTCAGGAAGAGGAGGAGGCAGCAGACAAAGCCAAACACAATTACCGAGAATCAAATCGGCCACAAACACATGGTTTTCTCTCTCACCTCCATTCACACACCTGGCCGCGCTTCCTGAACTCTAGGTGATGGTAAAGGATCCATGAACGTGGTCGTTAAATGTAATTACAGTCAGAGTCTATGGAGTGGGGAAACCATACCTCCTGATTGCATTTGCACCTCTCTGTTGAAACTATGAAGCACAAAGTTCGCATGAGTTTAAGTTTAAGCCATGTTTTTGGAGGCTGATATACTGAGTTAAAATAGACAGGAGAATACAGCAAAGAGAACTTGAACTTTAAACATGTTAATGAGACTCATGGATTTTGAACATTTGGAATTGAACCAATAGGTCAAAAAGCACAAAGGTCAAAACACAAGGGAACACGAGTGAGTGAGGTGAAACACCTCCTGTGACGTGTACGAGGGGGAGCTCACCTGTCACGGCCTCCGCAGCACTTTGACCTTTCAGCTTATGCAATCATCAGTACTTTGGACCATTAAACTCTTCCTACAATAAACTGTGTGTGGTTTCTTTCTGCAGGCTTACAGAACAACCTTTTCCCACAGTTAAACAGTCCCCATGGTTTTTCCAAAGCTATTATACTCAAAAGAACAGGCAGCATCAGAGTTTGATGACTGGCAGAAGAAAATGTGAACGAGAACCACATTTCCTCCCATTACGTACTTTTATGAAGCCATAACTTTTGTTGTTTGGAGGCAGAACAGAACACACACAAAAGTGCTCAGGTCTGCTGAGCACCTTCAGAACCAGCAGAGGAAATGGGTGGATGTTTTGGAGGGATTCCTGAGGAGCGCTGCAATTCCAAGTCTGCTGTTGCCATGCATACATGCATACATGACTTCTCTCACCCCCTTTGCTTTTTCTCTCTCTCCATATGTGACCTTCCCCCAGCCCCCCAAATCAATGGGGCCTTTCACTGATCACTCTTCATAATGGACCACTGTTTGAGTCCATGGATATTTGGGTAGAGGTAGAAAAAGAGAGAGCTTTAAGCTGAAGGCTTTCTGTCTCACGTTAATAGACAAAGCTGAGTTTACATGTGTGTTCTGCAAGAGGGAGCTTGATCATAATAGGCTGGGTTGGGTTTAAGGAAACCCTGAACATATCCTGAGGCAGGTACCGCTCAGCCTTGGTTTTAAAAGGCACTACCGGATGCATATGTCCAGTGTGGCAATGGCCCTGCCCACAGACTACCACTAAACCTTTAAAAATATGTCTGTTTTTCAGGCCCCTGGTTGAGAAATGACATGCCCAAAATGAATAGCATATAAGTGTATCTCTGCCACTCCAGGCTATGAAAAATCTTTATATCTATATAAAATTTACTCAGAGCACAACATAAATGAAATATTTTACGTCCAACTAAAAGAAAATGCACATTTTAGAGTTATATACCCTAAGAAATCATGCAGTTAAAGCTAAAATCCTCCACCAATCCATTGCATAATTTATGACAGTTATCTTTGCAACATCTACCTACTAATTCAACAAACATCTGTCAGTCTGTCTGTATCTAGAGCACATATGTTACCAGCCGTTCACCCAATCGGCTTCACACCTCACCAGCCCACCGAAGTGCAGGCCGGGTTTGGTGTCAAAAGTAGTGACCAGCGCTCCGTAGCAGTCCGCAGGGGTGGGGTAGCATGCTAGCCGTCTGTGGAGCAAAGTCACCATTACTTCTTCTATAGCCCCGGATAATTTATGACTACTACTGGTTGGTGACTGGGTCAAACCTATGGTCGAAAACTCTTAAACTGGTGGAGCCACTTCCCTCTGGCAGAAGGCTGCACTGAAGTGACACTTTAACTTCCCATATTGTTTTTTCATGATTATATCATCTCTACTTTCATTTGTTGTCCACATTTTGCTCATTTCAGCAAATCAAGAGGAAGAGAAAGCATCTGCAGACCCCACACATGTAACAAGTTTAAGAGGCTGGGAAAATGTTGATATAAATAAGTAATGGAGACAATTACTGAGCAGAATGTTTTGAATTTGGCAACAAAGCAATTTTCCGTATTTTTCCACACGTTTTCCATATGTTTTTTGTTTGTTTGTTTGTTTTTTAATTTCCCTGTTGATGTGGCAACACTTTTGGTTACTGTTGGTAAGAGAAAATCTGATCGCAGCAAAACTAACTATTGTCATTTCAATGAAGGAGTCAGGAAATAACTGACCTGTGGGAATCCGTGTTCTGATTTTATGCTGCACAACAAGTGCAAGCAGCAGGGAACACTGGAAGTTAGTTACCTCGATAAGAAGTGTCAGAGCTCCTTCTTGCTCCATTAGTTCCTGCTTGATTTCCATCTGACTTATTTAAAAAAAAGTGCAAAACAAATTGCTTTGTTTTGCAGACGTGTTTTGATGAGTGCCAGCAGTAAGTGCGAAGCTATGGAATCTGCTTCTGTTGAAAGTGTCCTCCAGTTAAGGTTTATAATTTTTCTCCCAACTGTCGGCAAGTGCTCGCACTTTGAGAGAATGGTTGGGTTTCTCTAATATTGTTTGGTCTTACCTTACTATGTGTTGTGATGTGGTGCTATACAAATAAACTTCATAATGAAAGTAAACTCATGTTGCTCCAGTTAAATGCTTTTATTTTGAAGCCATAGCAGGACGACATGTTTGGTTTGCATACCATGTTGCTATTTTTCCAATAATGTTACCAGACATACATATATACAATATACACATACAAATATAAAATCCCGGCGTGCTTTCATCAGTGGGCCATCTGTTATGTTTCAATCTGGTGAGGACCCAAATGCAGATGACACAAAGACTTGGTTACCTAAAGTCTGTAATATGAGTCATAGTAATGTAAAGTACAGCTGTAGAATCAGGAGCTGAAACGCAGATATTGAACAGAGCAGGAGACATCAAAGGAGAATGAATAGACGAACTGACAAAGACAAAAGGGAAACACTGAGACTAAACACACAAGGGAGGCAGGAATAATTGAATATGGGTGAAACACATAAGGACAGGTGCAGACGAGGGGAGGAAACATAAAAAGAAAAGTCACCAACAACGAGATGCAAGTGAAACCAGAGAAACCAAAGGAAAACAAGGTACTAATCCATAGTGTCCAGCGAAAGATCCAAACAGATAAATCAAAAGTATTTTTCTAACGTCTTTTAAAAGTTCACAACAAGGGCGGTCACCGCTGGTCACCACTCTATAACTTAATTCAGTTATTGATAGTGACAGAATTTGAATGACAATAATCTTTTTGGCGAATTAGCCTCAACTGTTTTTCACGATTCACCAATCTTCGAAAACACTCTTGGGTGAAAATGTACATTCATTCACGAATTCCATGGTACTTTGTTTTAAATTTGTATTAAATTTAGATCATACTTAACTTTAGCTTATGTCCCACAACATCGTACTCAAAACAAAAAGTTCAGTAGCAGCAGTTTTGTCATAGTTAAAATTTTCTTATGGACATGTTGATAAAGTGAGGACGTTTTGATCCTCCCTTCTACAAAGGGCTGTTTAATGGTTAAGAATTTCCGGCTTTAATTTTTGAATTAGGTCAAGTTAAGGGTAGGTAAGGGAAGCTAAGATTAAGTTGGGGTTAGGATTAAGCATTTAGTTGTGATGGTTAAGGTTAGGGTTAGCAATAAATAATGCCAATGAGTGTCCTCACAAAGACAGAAGTACAAGAATATGTCTGTGTTTGTTTGTGTGTGTCTACTTCTGAAGGAGAGGGAGTATTTTGGCCCTTTTCATAATGACTGTACCCACAAAATAAGGTGCGCCAGTTGACTAAGTGTGATTCTGCAGAATGGAAAAAGCTGACAGGTCAAGGTTTGCCTTACAGAGGTGAACGATGGAGGCAGTGAAGATTCAGCCTGAGATAGACAGCAAAGCTCCTCCAGTCGAACTATGAAATGGCATTTGGCAGAATGAGCTAAAAGACGTCATCACTGCACTTCAACAAAACCTCCTTTCTTCTCCAGGAGAGGGGACAGAGATTAGTGTGTTAACCTAGTCACACTGTGTGTTTATGTAACCTTCCTGACCCCACACAATCCTGTGAGTCTTTCAACACGCAAACACACAGACTCTTTTCTAGTTTCCTTGCATCACTGATATTGTATAAAATCATTCATGAATTGTGAGGTTTTTATTTTTCATGTTCAGGGTGGTTTAGGGTAAGGGGCTAGGGAATGCATTATGCCAACGAGTGCCCTCTATGGTATAAAAGTACAAGTCTGTGTGTGTGTGTGTGTGTGTTTGTGTGTGTGTGTGTGTGTGTGTATGTGTGTGTGTGCGTGTGTGTGTGTGTGTGTATGTGTGTGTGTTTGTGTGTTAAGGTTAGGTATACGTTTCGGTTAGGCTGTCAACAATGAATGTGTGTTTTTACCCTAACCCTTTACAAAAACACTTGAAACACATGTATTTATCATGCAAAGTTTGCTTTTAGTAAATAACTGTTACTGTGTGTCATTAAAAATTTTTTGAAAGGGAGACTTCAGTTAAATCCTTTCTTTGAGCTTATATTATCAGCATCTGAGCTCAACAAATACCTTTTCTCAGTGTATCCGCCCTCCCGCTCACATTTCTCAATTCCTGGCAGCTCAGTGTGAAATGAAAACACCTCCTCAGTCCAAATCCACACTGTAAACAAGAGGCCTGTCAACGATAAATGTCACATTTCCTCGTGTTTGTATCTGCGTGTCTAAACAGCTTCACCTCGGTATGGACATACTGCAGATCTTTTACCATCAACTCAATAACAGGGATGAATTGTTGGCTCCACTTTCCCCCTTGTTGCCAAGCGAGCCTCACCAAGGTTGCTTCTACTGTATAATCTGCTAAATATATGTTTGGTGTAAAAGTTATTGCAAAGTCAAAATGGATTTCATGTGCACTATCGTCTTGTGCAAACGTTTGTTTAAAACATATCGTTGCCTGGTGTGTACACATTATTATCAAGATAAGAGATGGGGTTGGTCTCGGTTGTGATGGTTTTGCATCCTATTTTCAAGTCCAGATTTCTCAGCTGTGCTAAATGTTTTGACGAGGAGGAAAGACATTTTCTAAAGAGTTGTTTTGTAAGCAGGAATTAGTTCAGAGCCGATTCACACGAGAAGGCAACGGTAAGACACTGCCATGCATGTACACTAGCAGCATAAGAAGATGTCTGTATGTGACAAGAGCACAGAGGGCCGCTGCTATTTTTATTTCTACTTTTCAAAGGAAACAGCTCCTAAATCCAATTTCCCTCCTGCATTTTCAGCCACTGAACTAACCATTAGTGTCCTGGAGCATATATTACAAGACCATCAATCATGGCTCTAAAACTTCAAGTGTCCAAATAGTATCACCAGTCATGAAATAAGCAACAGACACTCTGTTTCTTACCTTTAGGGCAGTTTTTCTGTCAGGAGAGGATTAACAAGGTCTACAGTGGATGTTTCAGGTGCACGCCGGCACGTTATGTGGCGTGATATATTTATATGTTGCATGAAAGGATTATGGGATTATGCCGACCACGGCCACATAAATGAGGATAGAAAATTGCTGATATGTTTGACAGGAAATCAGACCAAACCTGTCTCCGTGAAAATATATTCATACAAGTCTGAACGGTTTTCCCAGTTACATAGTGGTAGGAACCTGATTGCTGAGCAGATTTTATACAGAGGTAATGTTTTTTTTTTATCAATCAACCAATGAAGCACAACATTTAATAATAACAGGAGAATCACCCGGTTTTAGTTGGGGTGGATTCAGGACATATAAAGAACATGACTATCATACCAGAAATTGGTTCTTACATTCCACACTCAGGTCATCTCTGGATAGGTTTTGACAAAATAAGTACTTTGGGTTCGGGAAAGAGGTTAGTGGTTGGTAGGTCAGAGACCAAGGTTAGTTGGTTGATAGGTAGGTATGTAGGCTGGCTGGCTGGTTGGTTGGTATGCTTGTTGGTTGGCTGGCTAGTGTGGACCTTTACACATTAACAAGAATAAATTATACATGTCAGGAGAAAAATGAATCGTGAGAAGCAAGAGAAGTTCGCTCTATTCGGCCCAGCGCTGACCTCCGTTGCAACCACGAGACCCAGCGGAGCCCCGCTTAAGAGGCCAGGACTTCACTCATTTGTTTTCCAGGAATTCGCCGTTCGAGCACGCATCCTGAGGTTAACAACGAGATTCACTGGACTTCTGGAAAATCCGCGCTACGCGCAAGCAACACCGCAAAGGTCACAGTAAGAGGCTTTATTGTCTGGGCAGAGACTAGTTTAAATACTTATCGTGTCACGTTTATTTGAGTGTGTTTGTTTGTAGATCGCTGATCTGTTTTGATCTGTTTTGAGCCGTGTAACGCGTGGCGAACTGGAGACGTCACATCCGGTTCCTTTGTCTACTATGTTCTGAGAAGCGCGCGTAATAAGCCGGCACTTCCCTTTTTAAAGTGTTAGCGTCAGAGATATTGTGCGGAGATTTACATCTGTTAAAAGATACATCTCACGTAACTGAACTGCCCGCTTCGCCGGAAGTTTGTCTCTGACGATGTTTTGAGAGCTTTCCTGATCTCTCTATCTCTCCCTCTCTCTCTCTTTTCTCCTAAACCTGTTTTTACACACGTCCCGACCTACACTTACATATTTCATGTGGCATAGACAATTCTAGATTTAAGGAGCCTTGATACATCTCAACGCCATTCGGCGCCAGAACCAGGAGATAAGAAATCCCTTTGTCTAAAGATCCCCTTTGTTAAGTTCAGTGACCGGCAGCCATTTTGCTTTTCGCAACGTGGCTTCATTCATAAACCTCCATCTTGAAAGTACGTGAACGTAACATCCTGATCCTGGCCAGACTTCGTCACCACGTGATCTCGTCATTACGCCATAGCCACTCCCCTTTCTCTTTAGACACACACACCCACACACACATAGAGACACAGACAGGCAGACACACACGACCACACACACACACACACCAGTAAATACCCAGTATTACCTGTGTGACCATTGTGATAAGTGCTGCTGCTGTTGCCATCTTTGAAATATTGGTTTTGTTAAATGAAGAATCATTGAAATAACATTAACTTTATTTCCCCTTTTTAATAAATACTTTTGTAATTAAAGTATTTGTATTTCTGTGATTATTTGTACATGTGTATGTGAATGCAGCTGGATTACTATAGCCTGTGCTCGAACTTAAAACCCTTCATTGTTTATTATATAATCATTAATATTAAATATTGAGATTATTAATATAACTTTTATCACTTGAGACTGATAACTATAGTTTGACTAGTTGGTCCCTGTAACCAGGGTGGTGCCCCGCTACGATAAGCATTAATTACAGATTGTTTCATTCTTAATTGATAATTTTATTGTTTTCAGTAATTATTTAACCATTATTAATTGATAACCGTATCATTTCTAATTAATTATTTTACTATTCTTAATTACTAGCTTTATAATTTTTTAATTATTTTTAACAAATAATTTCTACTTTAATAATCATTTCTCATGATTATTAATAATTAGCCAACGTCAAATCTACTACTACTATTGCACAACAAAACACTAAAAAGAAATTAAGGATCTGCTTGAGTTGTTTTGCTTGTTTTATCTTGATATGAATATGGATTAAGTTAACAAACAAAGAGGTTCTCAAAATCCATCTATTTTCTGTCATGCCATATCTCCCAGCTTTTGTCTGACAATCTTATCAGGTCAGATGAGATACGGACTCCCTCCAAGATGTTCTGGGTCTGCACCATGTTTCCATGGTCCTGGAATATATCTACACAGGGAGGTGTCCAGGGGATATTACAATCAGAGGCCTGAAGTACCCCAAACAATTACAGAATCATTGGTTTTTCTATGCGTGTCTATCTATAGGTGCAAGCTCAGCCACAATGCAAAGGTAACAGATTTTGACCTACATCAAGCTATTTAAATGTTTGGCTCATTGGAAAAGTTCACGACAAAAGGTGAGGGTTTGAATGTAGATTAATGGCATCTGAACACCCTCTGACTCAGCATCCTCTTCCTCGCCGACAGACTTATACAGTATCCAAATCTGTGTTGATGCTGCACCAGCCCGGCTGTCAATCAGGTGCTTCATCTCACTTAGAGCCCGGAGAAACTTGAACCGATTTACTTGGGGCAGCAACTCACTCTGGTCCCGTAGGGAGCAGTCCATACTTCCTTCCAATTTTTTGTGCATTCCTGAAAAGTTGACTCTCTTGAAAGTAGGTTTTCAGCTGATGACAGTGCTGTGACCTCCCTTCACAAGTGCGTCTTTGCAGCGGGACTGTGGTTGCCTGTTCGTTGGCACATGAGATTCAAAGGCGCACGTGTCACTTCAGTCTGCCTTTCATCACGTACAGTCTCCTCTCTGACAACTGGCATGCTAACCATTTACCCAAATATTTACTATTAATAGAGGTTAAACTGTATGTGGATCCAAGAAAGACCTTTAACTAACTGTCCCATTACTGTTTATATATATATATATTTGCTATACTGTATTAATGTTTGTATGTGTGTGAGAGAGAGAGGTGGTGAAGTAGAAAGTCCCATCATATCAATGGTGGTCTGTGTCACACTGAGCAGAGCTAAAGGACCATTCAGTTTCCAAAATAAAGACTGTGGAAGTGAGCTGGGGTCAGTGCAGCCCCTGAGCTGTTTTATTAGTGTGGTCTGTGCAGAGGACTAGGCAGCCTTTAATGTATCCTGCTACAGACGAGAGGGCAATGAGGTCCTCTTAGTTACAGATTTAATAGAAAAATAAAGTTCTGTGCTCTATTAAATTTGTATAAACACAAATCAGGGAGCTCATGGTTATTCAGTGGTGTTGAGACAGTTAGTCACTCAGAGACACATCAGAAGACCTTAAAATACTATGAGTTAAAGGTTAACCAAAATGCAGCCTATCCCCCCAAAAAGTGGTGTACTCCTTCTGTGCTACTGGAAAAGTCTCTCCCAGTGCACCCAAACACAACTAATGAAATTCCTGAAACTTCGCTCCCCCACCAATAAGCATCCATCCACCACAGCAGAGTGCAAAGGGAGCACTTCCCGTGAGGGTGTAACGCCCGGCACAAAAGCCCTTCTATCCACAACGGCCCTGACCCCAACCAGAAAATATCACTCACTGCTTTCCTATTTGGAAGCAACTGAGCTGGGAACATAGACAACTCTCTCTCTCTCTCTCTCTCTCTCTCTCTCTCTCTCTCTCTCTCTCTCTCGCGCTCTCTGTTGCCTCATTCCTTTTCTCTGACCCTTAACCTTGAACTTAACTGGAAACAGGGATATTGGCTTAGATTCTTTGTATGCATGTGCCACCGTTGTGATATTATTGGTTCCAGTTGTTGTTGTGTTCAGTAGCCTCTGGGGGGAGTAAACAACAACACACCACATTCTTTATACAGATTGTCTCTTCATCAGCAAACTCAGTGGATCATCAGACCATGAACAACAAGCTGTTGTGGGAACACTGGAGAAGCCAGTGCCATTGTGTGTGGGTCCACAAGATCATCCTGAGCTACATACAGCTTGGGATACAGTCTTTCCAGCGCTGCTTGAGACTGACCAATGGCCAGTTTAATGACCAACTAGCTCGGAGTACTGCCAGGACCTGTCTCTGTTGAGTTTCATTCTCAAAGCTGATTGGTGTTTGCAAAAGTGTGTCATGCAAATGTTTTGCTTTGGTTAAAAATGTTTAGCTCGTAAAGGTGAAGCCAGTGACATCAATTTGCATCTGTGGCAATGCATCAATCGCATTGCGAGGGATGAAAATGTTGCATCTAATGTAGTGCACCTGAGCCCAGCTCTGATATGTCCTATAAATGTGTGTACTGATTTTGTACTGATATCATAATCATAATTTAATGTGCAGAGCTGTGGTCATGATTCCTTACTTGGTAACAGAATGCTATTCAAAACAAATAAGACATTAATATAAAAAAAAGTATAATAATAATAATAATAATAATAATAACATGATTTTCCAATTTTAAATAACAGATAGGCCTATGAAGATATTGGAATTGCCACATTATACAGCAAGTAAATTGTCTTTTGTTTCAATAAGAAATAAGACATAAATATGAGCTAAAAATTGGGTTTAATAATAATTTTCAAAAAATTACCTCACCACCAATTACCACCAACACACGCACACTGTGGAGCTTATTAAGACACTGACAATGACCATGCAAGAGCCTTTCGCATTGAGTGCCAATTAGCTACCAGAGACCCCTGTATGTTTACAGTCCCTGCACTGTTTTCATTGACCGATGGGTCAATCACCCAACATAGGTATAGAGGGTATGTGTCATTTACATGCAGAGAGAACGTGTAGCTCTCATGCCAAATCCTCTTGCTTAGAAAACTTCAGGCCTCGTAAAAAAGTATGTACAACTTGCATGTGGGATGTGATGATCACCACCCACATAGATGAGCATCCGTCATGAGCTCTAACATGCAGGCCACCCAAGTCCTCTCTCTCTCTCTCTCTCTCTCTCTCTCTCTCTCTCTCTCTCTCTCTCTCTCTCTCTCTCTCTCTCTCTCTCTCTCTCTCACTCACATAGACACGTGCACGGTCTCAGCAACAGGTGTAATTTCATCACCATATTGTTTAAATCAGTAGAAGCCTGCTGCACATCAAAGTCAGCAACAGCAGTGATCACACAAAGATCAGTTTCTATTGATTCAAATCACAGGCTGCACTCCTTGTTCCCTCCTGAGCCAGATGTGTATCATCACTCCCGTCTCGCTCTCTCTCTCTGTCTCTCCCTCATTACACACATATTTTCCGTGTCTTTTCTTGCCTCATTGAGACTTCAATTGGTCACTATGGCATTCTTACTCCAGCAGCCAGCGGCACCTCTCACTGTTTCTCCTGTCATGTTGCTCTGTGGACGCAGCGGGGCATTCAAGGGCTCTCAGACACTGCTCCAACCAGAGGACTTACGTTGTCAGAACGTGTCCATCCATCCATACTATGAAGCTGAACAATTGATGTTAAGGTTCTGTTAGTCGATCATGGTTCTCCTTTGAATTGAGAGGCTGAATAAAATGTTTCATAATAATATATTTATTAAAATACATTTTCTATGTACAGCACTTTTAAAAATCCACAGTACAAAGTGCTTAGCAATAGCACCCAAATAAAATAGACGAGTCATAACATCAACGGTCTTCAAATTGAATTGGTTAAAACAATTGCATAAAAACAATGCTTCATGTAAAATCAGAGATAAGTAAATTAAAACTAAAGGAAAATCAGGGAAGGTGAAAAAAGTTTGTCTACATCACGTAGTCAGCATCAGCTGTCCTGATCACCTTGGGCAGGCTGTTCTCGAGCCTCAGGGTCCTGACTGCAAAAGCCTTGCTGGGAATGACAGAAGATTTCTGTGGGAAGGAACTCAAAGTGCTCCAGCTGCTGATGCATATGGTACCAGAAGTAATCAGTAAACTCTTAAAATCTATTCTAAAACAGACCTGGAGCCACTGTCTTTAAAAGTTAAGAGCAACAGTATTTTTGAAATATTTCTAAATTAAAATTAAGATTTACAGAGAAACATTGATTTATCTTCTCACCAGGCTAAAAACATGGTGTAAATGACGTTGTTTCAAGTTGTATATGAATGCCGGGGCTGCAGACACTTGGATGTTTTATGATGTTCTGTTGTTAACTTATGTATGAAAAATGATCACCAGTTACTTCAATTGTATTGGATTTGGCTGCAACACTGTTTGCCCCTGAGACTCAAACACTTCACCCACATCCATCGGCTTAGTGGCGAGTAGATAATGAGTGAATTTTCATCTTTCGGTGAAGTAACCCTTTAAGACTTTGCCTTCAGTCAACATTGGAAAACAGACATTTTACTTTGACAAGATTTTGCAATGCTTCTTTACCTCCACCGTGAGAGCTGTGATTTGACCCCTGAATGTTTGTTTGTTTTGGTTTGGTTTGTAATATAGATAACACAACAATTACCGAATGGATTTCCATGAAACTTGGTGGAAGGATGACGTATGGGTCAAGGATAAACCCATCAAGTGTTTGTGCAGATTCCCTTGGAGTAAATCATATATCTTATCAAAAAAAATAATGGTGCAGCTTGATTGAATTTAAGGGGACTGTTGGCCCTGGCAAAGATGTGCTCATTGGTAGTGGCTGAAACTGCAAATGCATCTTCCACACATGTGAATATTGACATGTAAACAAGAAATATCAACAATAAAAGGTTGTTTATTTATATAAATGGACCTTCATGTCTGTTCATTGTGCAAAGATTCACTTTTTAGAAACTGGATTTGGGAGAGTTCGGTTTTTCACACTTGAATGGACATGTTGAAAAAAGGTGCAGCAGATGGAAGCTCTCATTGCTCAGAGTGGAAACCCCTGACAAGCCTTTGTTGGCTAATTCCTTCACAGTCCACCCAGACAGGCCCGTTTGCTTCATGCTCTCTCTCTCTCTCTCTCTCTCTCTCTCTCTCTCTCTCTCTCTCTCTCTCTCTCTCTCTCTCTCTCTCTCTCTCTCTCTCTCTCTCTCTCTCTCTCTCTCTCTCTCTCTCTCTCTCTCTCTCTCTCTCTCTCTCGCTCTCTCTCTGGCTCTCTCTCTGGTCCCACCCCTACGTGAACGTGAAGCTTTTGTGACAAGTGGAAAAAAAGAACAGGCCTTTTCTTTCCTCCCCCCTCCTCCTCCCTCCTCCCTCCCTCCCTCCTCAGCATCAAGTGCAGCCTGAGCGCAGCGTCCCGGCTGAGACTTTCTCTCTCTCTGCCTCTTTGAAGAAGTCATGAGGAGAAGGGAGCGCTGCTGATGCCAGGACGTCTGGGATGCTCTAACACCGCACTGTGTTTTCTACTGGGATCATATTTGTGTGTGTCTTAGGGAAACAAAACAAACGATACACTGCGGATTTGACTTATCCATCAATCGGATGCAAGCAGGTAGGACGCGTCATGGCGCACAGATATTACTGACTTCTTGTTGGAGCCGTGGGGAAATACATTGTACTTTATTTCATGTTTTCGTTTTTCATTGATCTCTCTCAGTTTACATTATCGCAACTAATTTATATACATATCTGTTTTAATTTGAGTGTTTATTATTGGATTGGTTGATGTTACTTTAGGATGAGGTTATTTATTGAAGGTATAAATACAGATATATTGGCATGGTTGTTCTGCAATTGAAATATTCATTGCCCTACATCCTACCAAGCACAAAGCTGATGCAGATGTGGACATTTAGAAGTTTTTTCCCTCATTTCACTCTATAGTTGAAAGATTTGGATATTTATTTCATAATCATTTGCATTTATTTGCCTTTGAATGTGAAATCAGACTTCACTGGGCACAACAGTGTGTATTGTTGGATGACTCTGTGGATTTCAACATACTAAAGTAGTAAATGGTAAACGGTGCCTGTGAAACAAAGTGTATTCAAAGCTGTGAAGATTGGTCAAAATAAATTAAAATAGTCCCTTCTGATAAACGCGGTATTGAACTAGGCAATATCCATGCCCATGTTTGCTGTGGTGGACATGGAGACCTGCACCATAGCGCCATCCTTTGGCCACTTTGTCTCCTGGGTGCCCTGTTAGGCAGCTTATTGTGACTCCCTCCACGCAGGGATGGAGAGGGCACATGCAGCTTCTCGTTCAGCTGACAGCAGGGGAAAATAGTCGAGTGGAAAATAGTCGAGTCGAAACTAGCGGCTTCTGTGACCGAGAGCCGTCATGGCAGCATATCAGTTTCCACTCGATGCTGAATAATTGCTGCCTCTCCTCTGGATTTGTATTATGTCTATGTCTGGTTGGTGAGAGTGTAAAGCTGAGCAGAAACCCAGGGTCATTTTTTGTATTCTCATTTATAGAGACTGTTTTACAGCTCTTGTGGGCTTGTATTTTATTAGCGTCTGTTTCGGGCTGGTTAGATGTTGGCCACTGGGTTATGTTTTATTGGAGACTGTGTGGCACACTCAGCTGGATGACAGGGCACTAACTGAATGGTAAATTGTCTGAGACCTCTCAAATAGCTTTACAATACAGTTATTTGCCCATTCTTACAATGCATCTATGTGCAGCACGTCCTCTATCAGACATTACCCATACATTGTCAGACAGGGACAATTTGGTCTTCATTATCTTGCCCAAGGACATTTCAGCCGGGATTGAAGAGATTAGAGACTGGGATGGAACCATTGACCTTCTGGTTCCTTGATGACCCGCTCTATCCATCACCTGAGCCACAAACTTGCAAAGCAAAACCTGGAATTGAAAAAGAAAAATCTCTTATCGTCTCAATTATAAAATCCTTTATTCACTATCTAGTTTATTCAACTAAAATGTTGAATTTGGGTTGAAACGCCACAATAGATGAAAAAACACAGATACAGTCCTCGGGTGAAACTGTATGAGTCAATGACTCTCCTGGGAGCTTTGCCCAACCAGATGATGTCTTATTTTCATGCTGCACTAATATCTAATTGAAAGGGAATGTGTCTCAGTAGACTGTCTGGCCAATTGAGGCAGCCCCTTCTCCCCCAAAGCATGTATCTATAACCGACCAGATGTCAGCCTGTCTGAATACATTTAAACCCCACAAACAGCCAGCATAAACAATTATTTTACTATGAACTCCCTAAATTATCTGTTGGATTTTCACCCCTGCTTCCCAGTGAACAGCAAATTATTTTCTCTCCCTGTGTTTGGGATCGCCCTGCGGGACGTCATCACCGCAGCCACGCTGACGTATTGATGCTCTCCTACTCTCTAGTTAAGTGATGGTCTGCTGAGTCTATTAAAACGCACCCAAATTGTAACTTTCTTTATAGGGTTATCAGGATTATTGGCAGCCTCACACTCTGTAGATGCATTAATCGGCAGCCTGGCTGCCTGCACAGTCTCCGTGATTGATGTCATTTCTGTGCATAGACAAGGAGTGGAGCGCTGCAGGAAACCAGATATGGTAATTACTGAGAGGAAGGTTAACCATTGTGGCAAACCTCCAAGCCACTGTCTCAGCCCATTCAGAGGATCGGGGTTCATCCTCTGCTTCTCCTGGCCCGCAGACTCAATGGCCATACATCTCCTCGAAACCACACAGCAGAACTCTAGACAAATGTCGTAAGAGCTTGACAATGTTATATGTAGATGGATTTTTCCCCCTATTGAATAATTAATCCAATAATTTTTCTGCAAACTTTAGCATTTGAAAGGAATTTTACCTCCCACAATTAGACTGTCACAAAGTGCTCTCTAATATTCAGGGCTACACTGCCTCTCTGTGGCTGTAAATGGAATTGTATTGCTTTTCTTCACTCATCAACATTATATATAGCACCTTCTCAATTCAGTGTTGTTCTATGTGCTTAAAGGGCTCAAAGATGATTACTCTTGTTTCATTCATTTGATTTTTATACAGTTCTAAACATCATCTCTGTTATTAAGTAGATATATTAAGTGCTGAAACAAGTGAATCTTCCATAAGTGGATTAAACCATATCACCTCCTCACTAGTGTCAAACTGGTGTGATGTGAATTCTGAGCCATTACCATGGTGCCATTATATATATCTTATTTGCTTCATTGGAGCAAACAATGAAGCTACAGCTATATTTCAATTAGAGATTACACTGCAATCTCTTAGTAGCCCAGTGCATGCCACATAATTGCAATGTTCAATTCAAACTGAGGACCTGTGTGAGATGAAATCCCCCTATATCTCTCTATCCAAGTTTTACCTCCTCACAACCAGTGTCCTTTTAAAAAGGTTGCAAAAACATCTTACTAAACCATTAGAATGTTCATTTAACAGTCTACCCTGATGCTAGCAGATCTGATAAGCTGTATTTTGGTGCTTTAAACTACTGTAAATGCGAATACTCTGGCTTAGACAATACTAATATACTAATGTTTTACACCTTTACAATATTTACTTTGTTACTGTATTAACATGCTAATATGTGTCAATTTGCATGAAACAAACGAATAGGAATCTCTTGAGTTTTGTAGGATTTTATACCTTAATTAAAATGTTGGACAAAATTTGGCCTGAAGAGTGCAAAGAATCCTAGGTATAACATAGGTTATCTCATTTCATCCTGAAGGGCACTTGAAAGTTATCAAGGCCTCTCATTAAACCCTAAAACGTTAACCTTGTGGTGATGATCATAGCTATACATACATATTCATAATTTCTAGGCAATCAATCGTAATAGTGTGAACATATTTCAGTGTGGACCAAGTGGTTGACGACTGACTGACACTGTTGTCTCTAGTGGCACACATGGTGAAAATGTTCCTTTGTGGCAAAGTTAGAGCAAAACAAACTGAATCTTGTACAGAAGTGAAGATCTCATGAAAGTAATTTATGGCGTCAATCCATATTAAAATGTTCTCCTAAGTCTTCCTCACTGTTCTTTATGTTTCAGAGCCAGGGCCAACTTAACAATGGGCCCCATTCCCCTGTGTGTCCTGCTACCGGTTGTACTGGCTGTGACGTTGGCTGCAGCTGCTGAGGAGAACGCAGTCGATGATGAGTATACCTGGCCACATTGGAAGGTGCCTCTGGTAAGAAAAAGACGTACTGTGCATCTCAGCAGCCCCGACTTCTCAGCCAATCCCCAACCGGAGTTAAGTGGGACCTGTGGGATCGAGTGTCAGCGTCGCCTCCCTACACCGTCTCTGCAAGACCTGGAGCAGTTCCTGTCCTATGAGACGGTCTACGAAAATGGTACACGCACGTTTACCTCAGTCTCTGTGCAAGGTGTCAATGAGGTGACAGCCTTGTCCAAAAATTCCTCAACTGGCTCACGCCATAAACGGGAGGTTTACGGCACAGACAGCCGCTTTACTATCTCTGATAAGCAGTTCTCTACCAAATATCCCTTCTCCACCTCTGTGAAGCTCTCCACAGGATGTTCTGGGGTTCTGGTGTCACCGAAACATGTACTGACGGCTGCCCACTGCATTCATGATGGGAAGGATTACCTAAGCGGAGTGCAGAAGCTACGTGTTGGTATTCTGAAGGAGAAGTCCAGACGAGGGAAAGGAGGCAAAGGGAAAGGAGGGCGAGGAAAGGGAAAAAGGAGAAAGGGAGACAAAGATAAAGAAGATGTCGAAGAACAGGAAAAGAGCGTTGGGAAAGGGGATCATAAAGGGAAGGGGAAAGGTAGGAAGAGCCGGAGTCGGCGAAGTGCAGAATCAGAGAAACCTTCTTTCAGGTGGACCAGGGTCAAGCAGACCCAGATTCCAAAGGGCTGGTTCAAAGGTGTGTCTGATGGACTGGCTGCAGATTATGACTACGCTGTTCTTGAGCTGAAGAAAGCCCCAAAAGTCAAGTACATGGATATTGGCGTTATCCCCTCAGTTAAGAAGCTCCCCGCTGGGAGGATCCACTTCTCTGGCTTTGATGATGACCGGCCTGGCAACCTGGTCTACCGGTTCTGCTCAGTGTCTGAGGAGTCCAATGATTTACTTTATCAGCACTGTGATGCCAAACCTGGCTCCAGTGGCTCAGGAGTCTACATCCGCCTGAAGGAGCCCGGCAAGAAAAAGTGGACGAGGAAGATCATTGGGGTTTTCTCCGGTCACCAGTGGGTGGACGTAAGCGGAAACGGGATGCAACAGGATTACAACGTGGCAGTGAGGATAACACCCGTCAAATATGCTCAGATCTGCTACTGGGTCCACGGGGACTCAAGTGAGTGCCAGGGGGCCTAAGACAACACAGGATCCCCCCTCAACCACCTCCCCACTACATACCCTCAGACTACCTAAGAGACATTTGACCTTTTCTAAGCCCCCCCACCTCCTTTACAAAACAGGGGCCCAATGACTGCCTCTTCTCTTCCTGCCTCCCTGTTTCCTCCTGTGCCCCTCAACAACACCTCCTCCACTGACACACACACACACACACACACACACACACACACACACACACACACACAAACAAACACTCTAACACACACACAAACACACACACCCATGCAAACTCCTAAAATTAAACTGCCTCTTTAACTTTTCTTATTTATTTGCTAAATAAACAACAGAGAAAAATATGTATTGTATGTATTTACAGGTTGATCGGATCGGCAGTTTTGCTTTGTTTTTGTTTCTTTTTAAAAAGGATTTGCCTATTTCACATATAAGTCTGGGAAGCATGTTTTTTCAATTGTTTGTGAGTGAAGCCAAGTCACATTCATGGTATATTCCGCCTGTGATTTGTATGGAGATCAATAGTTCTATACCACTGTTAAGGAGTTTGCATGCATTTGCTTTGACAAAAGACCCAGGAAAAATTAATGTTAACTTTTTTTTTTACAAATGAACTATATAGAAATATTGAGATTTTTTTTTTTTTTTAAAGAAATTAATGTAATGAGCTGGTGTTTTGCATTGTGTATATGTAGACGTTTTTTTACAGCTATCATTTTAAATAAGACAATTTTTATTTTCTGCCACAATAGAGCAAGGTTTCTTATGATCATGGATAGAAGATTTTTTTTTTCAGATTTGTGAGTCTCCCATCATATTTTCTCCGTTCTTGCAGTGCAGTGAAATGTGGTTTCATTGTTGTGCACATAATTATATCGGTGCTTATCCAGGAGATGTGGTGCTAATTTATGGAACTTTAAACTTTTGTGTGTTTCTTTCTATTCGAATGGGGTGGCGGGGGCTTCTCAGAATATATTTTGATAGCCTAGTACTGTAACTATGTATTTAATTTGAGGCTACATATTTGCGTTACGTTCGGATGGGACTGAACCATTAAACACATTATTTGAGCTGTTTAGATTCCTGTGATACTAAGGGCTAAATACAATTACAAGAGTAATATTGTTATAAAATAACAAATCTCCATCCAGGATGTGATGTTTTTCATGTAGTTTATGTTCTAAAAATTCATATGAGAATCTTTTTGAAAACCAAATACCTGAAATTGATCTGAAATTAATGATGCAGTTTGAAGACTACCACCCATTAAACTAAGCTTAATACTTGTGTGTGTTTGTGATTATCCAGATTACAAAAATCATTTGAACTACTATAACTGGTTTGTGGGTAACAATCTCTATGAGACCTCAGCCAGTAATGGTTACTGTACTTTATATGACCTCTGTCTGTTTCACCACAAGTCACGCAACTGAACACTAAATGTATTATGATGGGACCCCAGTGCAGAATTTTTTTGGAGCCCCAGTCTCCACTCAAATGCTATTTTCCCCAAGTGGCCAGAAAACAAAATACTTTAATTACAGCCTGTAAACCAGATTGTACATGAAAGATTTATCAAACACACAGACACTCGGAAACCAACCTGTTATACTGCTGGAATTCAGAGCCTATACAACATAACTCCTGGTTTTCTATGTGTTAATTAGACTGCAATAATTTCTCATAAGTTTGACACAAATTATAATGTGTCAAAAGTCGACTTTAACTCAGAGATCCTTCTTAAAAAAAAGGAAAAAAAGGATAAGATAAAAATGAAGGACCTGCGGTCATGGGCCTGTGTCCCTGAGACTTGAATTCACAGTTGATATTGCACACACACTAATCAAAAAAACGTTTACAGATGCTGTTGATGAGGTGGAACTAAAGCAGATTATATTATCATTAAATAAGACATAATAGCCATATAGAGAAAATTAAAGTCCTTCACAGGAGGTTCAATCCGTCATTGAATTTATTGCATCTCAAAGGGCTTACATGCACTGGGGAAGGTCATCGTAAATAAAATAATTTTACAACTAAACAAAAATACATATTTTATAATTCAGTCATGAAAAATGTCAATAATCTCCCATTGTTTTCTCAGATTCTCTCCAGATTCTCACAATCAACTCCTTACACAGTTCAGTGAAATGATGAACAAGGTCAGCAGGTTACAGCACAGGACAGGGGCATGAGGTCATACATATGTCCAAATACAGGTCAACACTACAACATATTTAGTCCATTGTAAATCAGTGGGAAACAAGATCATGGCTCAATGATGATCTCTGGGCGTTTGTACACACTGCTCCCATGTGGCCACTTACAGTATCACAGAAGTTACACTGATGGGATGAAGGTCAACAGTGATCAAAGAACCAACTCGAAAAAACCTTATGTCCAGACATCAGTCAAATTATAGTTTTTCCTTTTTTGTAAAATTACATTTTCGACACCCAAACTTTCATTTGGCCCAACAGCACTGGGTGCAACGTGGATCTTAAAGGAACCCTGGGGCTTGTTTGACCACTAGAGGCACTATATAGTAATTTTTGATGAGCTGACCCCAGTTTGCAAACAACATAGGTGCCAGGTTTCCCCAAAAAGGTGTTCCACAAGTTTTATGAGGAAGTAAATGCACTCAACATCTTTGTTATTCCTCAGTGGCACACACAGAGCTTTGAATGCAAACTTAACTTTTGTTCGTTGAGAAAAAAATTATCCACAGGTATCTTTACTCTGTTCTTTTAACTTCTGTGATTACATTTTCTATCATATCATATTTAACTTTAGACTGTCTGAACATAGAGTTTGGTATGACAATGGGATAATCCATGAGATACAAAATAACCATATACTGACTTGTTCTTATAAGTTATAATGTAAACACAAGCAGAAGACATACCCACATGAGAAGTGTCAATATCATAGGTAGACACTTATATCGAAAGTTGTACAGTTACATTGAAGGGCAGTTTAATTCCATCTTTATCATGAATTAATCAACATTTTCTCTGGAACTAAGTTGAACACTTCGTTTGATCTTAGTAGCAGTGCCAGCAAATATCAACATTAGACCGGAGGATTATTCTAAAAGAAACAGAAGATATAAATAAGACAGGAAAGACAAAAAAAAAGACAAGTTTAAAAAAAGAAACAAACTGAAAGGATCACTCGTTGGTCCAGTAAGATTCAGAAGCCTGCAGAGGTTGTTTCTTAATATACAGAATATTAATCATAGAGCGGTACTCATATTCGTTTTCCAAATACTTTTGTATGATGACGAGAAATTTAAGGATACTCACACAACTTCTTACAACTTCATGTCAGATTCACATTTATATTTCTCTTCCACAGACATACACAATAGAGACAGAATCCTCGCCAGAGAAATTTATGTACATCGAAGAGGACCTCTCTGTAAACAACACGCCACATGTTTCTCTGAAAATCTATGGGGGCTTTGTTTACCACTCCCATCGAGTCAGAGTGGGACAAAGACGAGCCCCTCCCCCTTCAGAAGGAGCCGAGGACAAAAGTATGGGGAGGTGGGAGGAGCTTAGGACACTAAAGCACATCCATCATTCAACTCAACACTAGAAAGAAGTCTAAACACATACATCTTCACTTCCTCTCACATACATTTGTGGACTTTTTTTTCAGGGTTTTGTGTGGTTTTGTTTAAACAAAAGATTGGTACATCTAGATAAGCACAAGCTTGAATTTTTTTTCTCTCATATTTATTTATATAATCCGCTATGGTTCACTTTCACAGTTGTGCTACGACATCACACAGGAGAGGGGTGGGGTGTTGATGGGCGGGGGTGGAGGAAAAGATGCTCTAAGGTTGAGAAGCTGAACATCGCTGGCATCCTGAGATGTTGATGGACACCAGGTCCCTGCTCCACAGAAGAAAGTAGCTGGAGGACAGGAAACAGAAAATATATTCAACATAAGTGTCAAGTGGTTCTAGTGGCTCTGGGAATTTTATTTACGAAATGTCAGTGCTGTGCTTTGATTTTTCTCTTGATTACAATACAGAATGACAGAATGATCCCTCAATGGTACACTCCCAACAGTCCCTTACACAGCTATTGTGTGTAGGTAAGAAACCACTTGCTGGATGCAAGACTTATTTGACTTATATGTAAGAACAGAAAGAAGCTCATGCTTCTTCACTGTTATTCTAAGGAAAAACGCTTTCGGCATAAATTTCTCAAATGTTAAAAGCACACAAAAAATAAAAATTTGAAATAGAGATCATTGGTGCAACCCGCAGGTACTGTACTTAGTAGCAAAGCAGCTACGAAGGAGTGACAAACATTTGCAAAGTTTACAGTCTTTTACTGCTGAAAAAGCTCCACTCTATTAATGGCATATTTATATAAAAGAATATTGACTGTATTTAAAATGTTACATTGAAGTGATTTCTAAAGTCTAAAAAATTTCTAAAATACATCCTGTGATTGGAAACAAGTTTCTGTAGGGCAACCGTTGAATCCTAGTCTTCCTAATTCTGCATTCTAAAGTGTCATGGGTAAGAAACTGAACCCCAACATTGTCCCTTATATCTGTGCAGTTCTCATAGAGAAATTGCTGCACATAGATGCACTGTATGAATGGGTGAATGTACAGTAGAATACTTAGATTGGGCATCATGACTAGAAGAGCATTATATAAATAAAGATTATTAACAATGTCATGTCAAAAAATTTTAAGTAGTATACCAAAAACGTTAAATGTCTGACATAGCAGTGAAGACATTTGTTCCTTCTCTCCATCAAATTTATCATAAGCCATGTAGAAGCTACATATGTACTGTGCCACAAAGTGAACAAATGGAAGTCACTCAGAATCTGTTATTGCTGTAAATACTATATGTACAGCTCTGCGCTCCCACCTGGGGCATTATAAGAAGTCCTTGAGGTCGAGGTCTGCCAGAGGATCCTTGGGCTTCTTGGGACTCTGGCTTGCAAGTCCTGAAGAAATCTGAGAAACAGGGAAAAGGAGAGCAGATATGAATCAATGTCAAATATTTCCACGCTATCCATGTTTTTAAAACATCATGAATGCTTTCATCATGTAGAAAAGTATAACTGCTTTACTGTGTGTGTAAACAATAGGCCTGATTTAATGTAGGTTAATGTAGGTGCTGTGTGTGTATGTGTGTGTGTGTTTGTGGTCTGTTACCGGTGCTCCTGGTGCAGGGGCCCCAGGTGCAGCTCCAGCCACACTTGTGAAGGCAGGTCTCATCATGGGCTGTCCCATCATTGGCTGCCCCATCATGGGTTGCATCATGGGAGCTCCAGGCCCTGCTGTTGGAGGCTGGTGAGACAGGGAGAGCCCAGTATACTGGGATTTGTCAAGGCAAAAAAGATTCACCACTTAAAGCCTATAGGATTATCTAGAATATTATGGAACTGTAATGCAGTATTGTACATGCGAGATTTCACTGTGAATGAAATGAGTCTCACCATGGCAAAGCAAGGCTGTGCACTCATTGGTGGCACCATGGCTCCACTAGGTGGACCGGCTCCTGGTGCTCCAGGAGCTCCAGGAGTGGCCCCAGCCTTAAGAGACAGACAGAGGTCAGGTCAAAGTCAAAGTCAACTTTATTGTCAATTCTGCTATGTGCAGCTTGGGATTGAAATGCCATCTCTCGCTGCTCCCCAGTGTAAACATATACGTGGACAGACCATAACATCAGCACAGCACAACTGGTATGTTCTTAAAATCTTAATCACAGCTCACACAGCTTTTGGGAGTTTGAATGTTCCCATCATGTTTGCGTCGTCTCTGCATCAATTAACAACATTTGTTTGGGATTTGTTGATATCATTTCAAATGTATTTTTGACAGCTACATCTTATCTTGTCTGAGGCAGCAGACACAGTTCTTAACTCAACAAGCAGAATTTAAACTACTCTAGAATGAAGTTTGATCCATATTCTTCTTACCATGGGCACTCCTGATGTAGCCCAGCTTGTGGGGGCTACATGTGGCGTCCAGTTGGCGCCTCCTGTCAGCTTCTTCTCACTCTGTGGGTCCCTGAAAGAGATTAAACACAGGAGAGACATGAGAAGTTTGTTCAAATTCCAGGAATTAAATAAGAATACAATTTTATGTAGTAAAAAAAAAATCTAACTGCTGTTGTAACATAGGAACATGTGTTTGAGCCTTCACAAGCATCATGCATATACGGAATTTCCATATTTAAACACACTTACTTTTTCTTTACTCCGAGATCTGAAGAGAAATAAGAAATCAAAAAAAGTTAACTTGACATGAATCAATGATTCTAAAGACTTAGCTCAGGGATGAAAAGCTGCTGTTTACCTCCAATCAGGTTGGCCAGTGACGAGTCCAGATCCCCTCCAATAGTTTTGGTGGGAGGCGGGGTGGCCGGGGGAGCAGCCCCCACGCCTCCTGGTGCGACGGGAGTTCCCATGCTTCCAGCTGTGCTTCCAGCAGTGCTGCCCCCGGTGCTCTGGGGCGTGACGGCAGGCATCAGCAAGTCACCTAACGCACCAAACACTTTGGGAGAGGGTGGGAAGTGCGGGATATCAGAGAAACAACACAGTTTACAAACCTGCAAATCCCTAATCTTGCTACAACACGGGCAGCAGACAAGTGTGAGACCAGACAGGACGGTGGGGGGGCAATCGAGTTGTGACAGTATTTGTCGTTATCTGTGCCTCACATGCACAATACAGGACTGTAAATATGTTTGAGCATTCAGAGGAAAACAATTACAGCAACTGCACTCTCTTGGCTCATTGCTTTGCCATCTTACATGTTCAGAAACTTAACCACTGGCTGCTTCTACAATAAAGCAGTGCTTTGAACCAGATGTCATCAATGCCAAATATTTAGCAGGTTTTCATTCCAACTGGCTATGAATCTCTGCACACAGAGAGAAGTGCAAATATCAATTGTAATTGTTCAAGAGGCTTAACAGTGGCAAATTAAATAGTTTTAAAAACTGATAAAAAATGGTAAACGTTAAAACTATAAACTATTACAAGAGTAACAGAACTTTCTTTCTGTTCTATTCTAGAGAAAAGAATAAATAAACGAATAAATAAAATATCAGAAGAACAGCCTGTTGCCTGCGTTAAAATGACAAATATGGACTTGAAGGAAATTGCCTCTGTGACGGAGGAAATGTTTGGTGGTGGTCGACTGTCGTTTAAAAAAAAAAAAAGAGATTGATTCAAACATTTCAATCTAGAAGGAGTGTAACTCCAGCAAGCACAGGTTCTCCTTTCCTAAATATTCTTTCTCTATACTCATATTATTATGACTTTTTCTTCTAATATTATAACTTTAATCTGCTAATATTCAACTTCATTTTTGAATTCTCGGAATAACTATGTTTTTATAAGTCTATATTCACCTGAACTAAGAATCATCGTGTATTCATTATCTAGCTTTCTTGATTCTGAACTCTGACCAAAGAGTAAGAGCCTCACCCACAATGTCTTGCTGTTTAATGGATCACATGGAAAAGTATATAACCGAAAAGTGTTGCTGTAACCTGTCAGGACTGGAATGAAAACCTTCAGACCTACTCTAATGCAAGCAAACTCGGGGCCTGATGGCATGTGGTCACAATAAGAGCCACTGCTCTAAAATACAGAGGGCGATAAAGATGCAGTGTACAAAAGTTGTCTCATGCAGGAGTCAAACAGGGCTCGTTTTGCAACATGCAAAATAGAAACATGGTTAGACGACGCCGAAGGGAAGAACCATCCGAACTGCACATGCTGCAATGAACTGCAGTGTTCAACTCACCAATTACAGATTAGAAGAAGCAAACAATGATGACCCAGCAGAGAGGAGGGGGTGTGAACAGGGGTGAAAGGAACATGTAAAAAAATGAGGCAGTACAGTAAAGATGTGGAGCACAAAAAAAGATTGTGAGAGGGCGGTCGTGAATGATTAGGAGGTGGAGAAAAGCAAAGCATTTGTGAGCGTACAAGAGAATAAAGAGAAAGAGAAATCAGTGTAGCAGGGGGGGAGTAGTGCTGAAGAGTAAAGCTGCTGAAACAACAGATTCATATCAGGAGGACTCAGATCAGGTCAGTCTCATTCATGCAGAAATCAAGCTGTGAGCAGGAAGAGATGACTCACTCCACTGTTAACATACAACTGTTTTAATGAAGCAGATCAAAGCATCAAGCAAGTGACCTGTGCAAATGTGAATAGGAGACATTTTGTCATTTTCTTATATTTAACAAGGCACCAAATTCACACAATTTAATAAAATGAAGCTAGACGAAGGAAAACGATTCCTCCAACATAACTTATTATGACCCACTTACTTGAAGCATCAAAGCCACCAGAGGGCGCCGATGTAGTGGTTGCAGGTTCTGGTGCTGCTGCTGCTGCTGCCGCTGCTGCTGCTGCTGCCGCTGCTGCTGCAGCTGCTCCACGGACTGGTCGTGTTGGAGACACCAGCGGGCCCAGGGCGTCAAAGCCGGACTCCAAGAGGTTATTCTGTGCCGGAGCTGGAGCCAAGGGAGCCAAAGCAGCCAAAGGAGCCAAGGGAGCCAAGGGAGCCAAGGGAGCTAAAGGAGCCAAGGGAGCCAGAGGTGGAGCAGCAGTGGGGGCCAGGGTGGGAGACATCAGGCCTGAGGGACATAACAGGGACGAATCATGAGGTAAGAAAGATGCACAACTGGTTCCTGTCACCGTTACTCCATGACCAACACAAATTCACTATGGTAAGTGACGCAACAGATAGTACATGACGCATCTTAAAAGCAAAATAAAATTTTGGACGTGCGTCTTGAGAAAGATTAATCCCTACAGCAGGGAATAGCAGGAGCTTAGAGCACCGCATAGAAGCAAATTGCTCAACCAGAGCAAACCAGATAAATAATGAAACAAATATGAACACAAATCAGAAAATTATTAAAATATAAGGAGCACACATCTAATATCAGTGATCGCTGGTAACTAAATACATTTGCTACATTACTACACTTCTTATAAGTATAATTCTGAAGTACTTATGGTCTACTTCAGTGCTCTCACATTCATCTTGTGATCTTAGTAGAGTAGTTTGACCTAACACCATGTTACACAGCTCCAGTGATAAAATACAATCTTAATAATCTAATAATGATAATTATGAAAATGTGTCGGACCAAAAGGACCTGTTCCTGCAACAAAAGCTCTTTTAGGTTTGACACTTTCAGCACATTTTGGTGATAAAAATGTGTACTTTACCTCATTAGGGGTTTAACTTCAAATGACTATTTACCTACTGATGTAATTTTACTTGTTCTTCAATAAAATATTCTTCTTCCACCAAAGATCACTATATATAATTAATGAAGCCCATTGAAAAAACACCATGTCTAGGTCTGTTTATGTACGCCTAAAAGTGATTATAGTTTTATTGCCATTAATGCTACACTCATAGACTTTCACCACAACGCGCTACATTCAGATTTGTCATACTGAAAGCATACAATGTTTGTGTTGAAAATGTCATATTATCTAAGGTAAACAGATGAAAACAAAAGAGGTCAAAACAGAGAGACCTTTGGGATATTAATCAACATTTGGCCATACACCAATGACAGATAGAAGATTTGGCATCACTCTGAGGTCGTGGAGGAAACATTTCACAAATGAGACTAAATCCATTTTAGAACTTTCTAATTAAATCAACCAGTCCTGTGCCAAGTCTGTGTCAATATCCATGTGATTGATGCATCACCGGCATTACTTGCTGCATAATATTTAGCAGCATAAGACATTTCCAGCAGCTGTTTGCCAACTTTACAACTTTCTTCAAGGATGTCATTATTTCATCCAAATTTGCTGCAGTAATTTAACCATAATTTTCATGAGATGCTTTGAAGGAACTCTAAAAGGTGTCTCACCTCCCAGCAGGTCGTCTCCAGGCCCTCCAGGAGCAGAGCTCTGCGTCTCCTCCACAGAACTGCTGAAGGAGTCTGCATGTCGGTCCAATTATTCACAACGCAGCATGGGGGGCAGAAAGGGGTGAGAGGTCAGCCCTGGACCACACACTGAGACACGGTAGGGAGGTGGGAGACAGGGAGACAGATCACCCTGACTACCTCGATGAATGCACATGCCCAGAATATGGTCATATAGAAACACTAAAAACTGAGATGAAAGTAACTTGAAATATGTCAGGTGAACTCTGAACTGTTATGATGGGACCAAAGTTTTCAAACACCAAATTCAAGGACTTCCCAGGGTCAAATGTCCTCAAATTCAAGGTCAGACATGGTTTAGACTGTATATTGTGTACATATATATTTGAAACACAGATCAAGGTGAACAATTTTTACAATGGGAGCTAGCCGGTTTTGCAGAAGCACACAGACAACAAATCAAAAGAGAGAAGCTGGAATGTGTGAACCCTTCTCAGTTATGCAATCCATCCATCCATCCATCCATCCATTATCTATACCACTTGTCTTTGTGGTAGAAGGGTGAACCTGTACCTGTAAATCACGAGATTATATTAAATTTAAAGAGTGGGCAAGCTGTATATTTGCATATTTTACATGTTACATAAAAAAATACATAAAACGTATTCACACTAACTCAATATGACAGAAAACAAATGTGACCCTTTACATTGAACTTATATTATAAAGTTAGATGGACATTTTCTATGTTAAGAAAATATGTGTTTAGGAAAAATTATAATTAAAAGTTTGTTCCTAAGTTAACACCCTAAAATGTTATAATTACTACTTTACCCAAGGTACAGCAGTACAAAAAACATCTGTTTCATCATCACATATTTCAAAACAATCCATCCAGTAATTGTTGAGCTATGCAAACAAAGTGCCGCTCCATAAGAAAAGGTTCACATCCCGTGTTTTAGTTCAGTTAGTCAGTAAAATTCTGAGCACTGCATAAACAGAACATAACTGAAAACACAATGGCAACACACAACACAGAGTTTTAAAATTATTTTGGTAACGTAAATGGAGTCCACAGCGAACTACTTTCTGTTTTGTATCTATGATCTGTCTATAGCCTTATTTAAAAAGGGCTGCAATTTGTTTCACACCTACAGTCTATCACTATACTCTATCAGCCTCTAAGCTACAAACAATAACCTCAGAACTTACTGTAACAACTCAGTGATGATTTTTTTTTAAACACCAAGAAGAAAGAGAAACATTAAGTTAAAAATGTACAAACGTACAGAATGGAGAAAAAAACAGTATATATGTATAGATATATATCTATACATATATACGTATTGTACACAGCACATGTTGTTTCAAAGGATGTATATATCTGCGTAGTTGTGTGTTAGTGAATTAGTGCAGCACAGTACCCAGCAGGTCAATAACTGGCACCGACTCTGCTTTGGGCGGAGTCGAGGCTTCTGGGCCTGGAGCTTCAGCAGGAGCAAGGGAAGGAGAAGCAGCAGCAGGAGCTGGAGATGTAAAGTCTAAGCAGAGAAGAAGAAGCAGGAAGGGATTCAATTACTCTCAAATTTGAACGCCTGCATTAGTCAGTGAAGGCTTTTTTTCCAAGCAGTGAATGCTCTGTTCATGCACTATTATTATGCCTGGCATGCAGAGAGGAAGCAGGAGAAGTAAGCAAGCATCCCTGCATTTTAATTGTATCCACATCCTTGAAGTTTGCCGGATTTGGTATTTGACTGGTGTGCTTGTGCATGCAGACACCAGCTCCATGCAAAAGAATTAATCTTAAGTCAGGTCTGGCATCTTGCTGCTCACATCATCGAAAAAAGGAAGGGAGACTGTGATGCAGTAAAAGTAAAGCAGCTGAACTCACCCGTTATAATGTCTCCAGCCGGGGCCAGCTCGGGCAAAGGAGAGGGCCCACGTGAGACAGCAGGAAGGTCTAAGTTACCAAAGCAAGCGAGAGGTAGAATACGAGAAAGAAGAAAAAACGTGGAGGTCGGGGGAGCAAAGAAAAGTATTAGCGTGGCAGGTAGAAAGACACAGCGTAGATAAAAAAAAGCAGCCACAACGACAATCCACGACTGAACGAGTGGGTACATGCACCGTCATCATACCACTATGGGGGACAAACCAAGACATGTGGGGTGAAAAAAAAAGATAGATGACAGAGAAGTGGACGTATGGAAACCAGAGGAGATGAAAGAGGTTCCACACAGACAAATGGATATCAGCTCCTGTACCTGCACCAAAAAGGTCTACGCTAGGAGTGGTAGCAGCTTTGGATTCTGTGGTGGGGCTTTGCTCAGGCATTGAATCAAACATATCTAAGAACAAGGACACACAATCATATGGACATTCAGAGTTTTAGTTCAGTGCATACAGAATGATGAGTTAAGAAGAAATGCAGCAAGATCATATATGTATATTATTAATCAGGTGAGTTGTTGTGTGTCTGCTCAGTTCAATGCAAAATAAAACAGCTCAAAGAGGGAATATTGTAAAATTTGCTTTTTCTTTGTTTCATTTCCAGAAATGACTTTAGTTGTTATGGTTATGTGATTATCACAGATTTAAGTCTGTGTACTCTGCCTTGTAGAGCTACTTGAAAAGTCTGAATCCACAAAGTCAGCTGAATACATCATCAGGAAACCATGAATATCTTGATTTTTTTTTCATTTGGTCTAATAAATATGACATTATTTCAACTCATTACCCCACAGGAGAGGTGAGTAAGATTCATCCTCTGGGGACGATGAATATCCGTGCAAATTTGATGGCAATCCATTAGCTGCTGACTGCAGCAAGTGGCAAGTTCTGCATCCACCATTTCTAAATCACATGAATAGCCATCCACTTTTCTACCAATATACATAACCCATAACCTGTCTTCTGGTCAGTGGGAGTGAACCTGATCAACCAAAATTGCAGTATACCTGTATTAAAAAATTAAGCAATATTCCCCTTTAACTAAAGTGCATAAGCTATTATAAAGCATTCTCAGCTGTCACTATCTAAAACACTGATCACAAGCAGGAGAAGAAAATCAATGTCTTCCCTCTATGGTTTCATATGTGTTAGTATTAGGTTAATAATCAAAACAAGTTGAGCCACCTCTGATAAGAAAAGGAGGGAAAGAGCTTTCAGGGTTTTGGTACAGTGCATAATTAAGGGATTACCATTGAAAACAGACTCAATAGCCGTCACTGTAATTTTTTTTAATGTTTTCTGTTATGCAGAGGAGGTCAAGATGCTTGATAAGCTTGTTTAAATGATTTGTATCTGAAGATCATGGAAAATAGAAAACCAAGTTTGAAATGTAGGGTCTGGGCAAGTTGTTATCCTTGTCACTAATTCATCATCATCATCATCACCATCACCATCATCACTAGCAGGAGCAACACAGTCATCATCAAAACCTTCACCATTGTCATCATCAGTGTCATAATGCAGGGCAATGCAGTTAGAGGCAGAATGAGAGCGAGAGGACTTTACCACCAAAGATATCTAGAGTCGGAGCGGCTGCAGACTCTGTGGGGGTGTCGGTGGTGGTTGTGGTGGTGGAAGAAGGGATGGGAGCAGCGGGGGCAGCGATGGGGGCGACGATGGTCGGCGCCTCACTAGAGGTGGGAGGGATGATGGCGGCAGGGGTTGTGGCGGTGGCCCCCGTGGCGGCGGGCCGCATGGCGAACAGGTCCAGCTCTGGAGCAATGTCTGCACTCCCTTCCGTCGTGGCAAAGGGGTCTTCATGAGGAGCAGCAAGGGTTGGTGGTGTTGAGGGAGGGGCGGGGGTATGATTAGAGAAGAGGGGAAGAGGGTGGTGGATGGAAGGGGAAGGGGAGGGGGGATGAGGGTTTGTTAGAACAGCAATAACGTTAAAAAGCATCTTGAGGCCAGATGCCTCCGGAGCTCCAAATCAGGTGAAAAACAAATACACCATGCACATGGTCCCTCATTTACTTCACAAGCTACAACTGACAGTGTTGACCAATTCTTCACCAACTCATCACTGACTGTACAAAAATTAACTTAAAAGAACACGTTTGCATGCAAGAGGTTATTACATAAAAGCTTGAAAACTATAATGGAACTAAGAGCGATTTAATAAACTATTTCTACTTAACTACCCAAAGACTAACTGTGACTTGAGAACGTGATCAAATTTAGTGTAAGCTAAATATTACTCACCCAGACATCGATATAAACAGAAACTGGCTATTTAAAGCTAGGGTTGGTAATCCTTGAAAAGCTAGCAAGACCAGGCTACACTTTGAAAAAATGAGACCGATACATCCAACCCCCTGCCATTAGCCCTCTCCTCAAAGCTACACCCCCAAAACACATAAACGTGCAATGACTGACAACTGTTACGAGCCGACTTTTCCGTGACTAGCTTGCTAACTACTGGCTGTAGCATCCCTGCGTCTGGCTTGTGACAGCTCGGTCATGTGCAGGATGTGGGCAGGCAGGTTGGTTAGTGACAGACAGGTAAGCCAGCCAATCATTTAATATGGTTCGTGTTAAATGATTATTCATGTTTATTAATGTTCTGGAAGAGTTTTTTGTTTTTCTGATAACTTTTTTTATTGATGGCTGTCAGGACATGAGGAGGATTTCAACAAATAAGATGAAATGTGTTTCAGAGAGAAATTACCAACTCTATCTTTAATCTATCCAGTCCTTACAAGGCAGCACGTTGTTACATGGCTCGGAAAACATCAAAGAGATATCATTTATTTCTGTGTAAACATTAGCTAGTTAGACTGCTGAAAATGTTAATAAAGCAGCGATTTCTACTTTATGTATTAACTTTTTATTTTCTTAAACATTTTTTAACAAGAACTTTTAATGAGTTTTAAATCAATTTTCCAGAGATAAGTTATGGATCATCTAAGGGCCTGTATTCTGATCATCGAAAAGCTAAGCTGACCAGCATGTGTAATTGGTCAGTGCCACTGCTTCTGTGACTGCTGCAGTTACTAGTAAATGCCCAAACTAGAGCGCCCAAAATGTAACATTTGATTTCCAGTGTTTAAAGAATATAATTTGTGAGAAAGCACAGTCACTACATGCATTGCTCCAGCCACTGATTTTCTGTACATAGTAGGTCGAAGAAAGAAACTGAATGGAGTTAGTTATTTTCAAAGGAAAAGCGATGATAGCACAATTATCACCATCATTATTTAGAGTAAGTGGTTTTAAAACAAATGGTATTTATTCCTACAGTGTAATAAATTGCTGCTTTTTACTGTAGTATTCACTGGGTGAATATAAGAAGAAGATGAGGAGTCAAGATGAGGGAGGAGAGGGTCCATGACTGGGGCATTACAGCAGGATTTGGGGTGAAACAGTAAACGTTTGTTCTACTGTCTCCTATGATTGCAGAAGCAGCTTCAATATAATAAAAGCAAAAACAGCTTTTACATTCACACATACATACACACACACACACACACACACACACACACACACACACACACAAACACACTTGCACAAAAAGCTGTCTTGTCACCCACCAGATCCACCAAAAGCATCAGAAGCAGGGCCCGCGGCCACGGCAGCAGGACCGTCTCCTGGGGAAGGTGCAAACGCATCTAGGGTATTGCAGACGAATACAGCCGGAACGCAACACACACAAAACATAACCCCCAGGGCCAACACACCGACAGACACATGGATGTAAAGAACATAGGATGAGTAAAGAGATGGAGTGGACAGGAAACAAAAATGAGAGGTCAGCATCAGGGAAAAGCAGAGAATACAAGAAATATGCAGCCTGGTTACTGTGACTACTGATCAGATTGTACCACCATTAGTCACAAGGTGAGTTTTGGAAGGCTGCATAATGCTGAATTCAGTGACTGCACAGTTTGTGCATATGTGTGAAATGAGGTTGTCACAAGTTAATTTTGCTCTGTGACAAGAAGGAACATGTCAGGTTCAGGGATGGACAAGGAAGAGTATCTCTTTGACAAAGAAATTCAGTTCAAATTCTTTTCAGGAGATACAAATGTTGGGGCTCGGGTTATTATTAGAAAGCCAAATTATCATCCAGCTATTCATCATTGTGGCAAATTTATGAAACTGTTGGTTAGCAATTAGGGACACATGGGTGATAAACCAAAAAAGTAAAAAGCAACTGATACGAGATTAATTACAATGCAGTGGGTTTACTGAGGTGCACATGTATATAATGAAACACTCTTATGGATGTTTTTAACATGTCAATGTTTAAGCACATTAGTTTTCTGTGACAACTGTGCAGCCTTGAATAAACCCAGAGAAAAGCAAGTAATCCTCTGCAGTGCCTGGTATTTTTGGTATGTGCCAGAAATGATAAGCGTTTTGCTCTGTGGTCAGTGCAAAACAGGGTTTGTGCAAGCACAGTAGTGTGCATGCTCGTAACAAATGAGGGAGCAAGAATATTAGTAACAGGTAGATTACCAATACATTTGAGTCACACCATTAAGCATCTAATTTATGAAAAAATACGATTGTTGTCTTTCTCTAGGTATTTCCAGGATCATCGAGGACTACAACTAACCACATGGAGGAAAATATTTTTTAAATATTGGCCTCTAATCCAAACATATATGGCAGATGGATATGAAAATTCTCCTTGTTCAGTGTGTATACCAAAATGGAGAATTGTAATCCAGATATCAAGTAGAATATTTGAGGTTTGTGGAAATATATACATAACAGTCGAAATTGTTTTGTTTTTTAATCAGATTTTTACCTCTGTGACTCAAATGTTGAAGGTAATATATGGCACAAGGCACAAACTGGGGTTCTGGTGCCAACTGTTGAAATGTCACAATATACATTTAAATATTTGTTACTAAGTCTTCATGTGACATCAAAAAATGTGAGTTAGATTCTCTTCATTCTTTAGATACCACAGAAACATACATCACATACAAAATGTATCTGATAGAACAAAAGTATATTAATGTGGTTTTCAAAAGAAGCACTCTCAATGAATTTACTAGTGGCTGCAATGGAAAGTTTAGGAAGTGATAGTCAAATCCCAGTCATTTAAATACAAAATTAATATCAATTAATAACTTGATGACAAAATGATTGTAGCAGACAGGCAGCCATGCCATGAATAGGGCCCTAAATCCAACCATCGAACCACACTGACCTCCGAAAAGGTCGATTTCTGTGGCTGACGTGGTGGCAGGGGCGGAGATGGGCAGAGAGGAGGGGACTGGTGGAGCTGCAGCAGCAGTGGCAGCAGTGGTAGCGGTGGTTTTGGGAGCATCAACTGCAGCATCAGCATCAGCTTCAGCCTCAGCAGACTCTTCCTCGTCCAGGAGAGCTTCAGAAGCTCCATCAGAGGCAGCTGGAACTGCTAAGCAGGTTACCCCATAATCCAAATGCCACGACCCCGTTACAAGAGAGGAATAGCAAGATAAAAAAAGGAAGATAGGTGGAAGATGTCAGTGTCAAAGTGACTAAAAAATGAAAAAAGAGCAGACGTGTGTGGTCAGAGATTAACAGGAAGGGTGCGAAAGATAATAACTACATTGGTTTTCAATGCAGACACCTGACACTGAGACAACAGAGAGCTTTAGGTAGAAAGCCCAGATGGACGATGAAAAAATCTGCAGGCATTTCTTATATTCAGTCTGTCAACGGAATACTCACCCTCAGCCAAAAGATCTGCACAAGAGATGATCAGAAAAAGACACAGATGAGAGAGGATGAATGACAGCATGAACACAATCTATATAACTATAAATATATAGCTGCTCTGCAGAAATTTAGAAATTTGTCAAACGCAAGTCGCCAATATTATACAGATAAGGCAATAAAAAAACAAACGCACACCAATGTAAAATCGCAATAGAGCTAAGAGGTCCTTAATGTAATTTAGGTAGTGAAAGGTTATGGCTGGATTCTGGCTATTTTCAGGGGATCAGTGGAGATGTGGGGAAGAGCAGCGACAGCTTCACAATGAAAATGCGGTTCCACATAATCCAATAAAAACATTAAGGAGGGTAACACTTATTTATTCAAATACTTAAGTTTTTTTAATTCATCTCATTTACAACAAATAGTGTATCCTCCATGTAACTGCCAACGATTATCCAAAGCATACTCTCGGTTTATAAATTGATTCTCTTCTTTCTACCTCATCTCAGAAAATGGTTAACATTTATGTATCTGCAGTGATGTCAGCTCCCTTTATGCTTTGGAAAATGGTCCACAGTTAAGTAAACAGGTTTAGAATTGATGGTTTGAAACATGCATGGCCTATTTCAGTGTGATCGATTTAATTCGATTAAATATTTACCAAAATGTGTTTTTGTAAGTTGATTCAAGTTTAGGACATTTGAGATATGTTTTAGTCTTAATTGACAATTTGTTCAATGCGTCCTTCCAACAATATTTTTCATTCCCTTGTGGAATTTTTGAGGGCACTATACAGGGAACACACACACTAAATATATTTTATACATGTTAATTGAGTTATAGTTCTATAATAATGTATTTAAGATTAACTTACCAAAAACAATTAAGTTCTAAGTGCATTATTTTTTCAGCTGTTATTTTTTTTACCATATAAATATATATAAACTATATACTGTATATATATATATATATATATATATACACACAGTACATTAATCAAATTTGGTACATTCGCAGGTCCCCTTTGGTGTCCCCTCCAGGAATTGCTCTTGAGAAATGTTTCTGTTTATCATCCCCCCAGACAGTAAGATGAAATGATGAAAGATCCGCTGCTGACAGAGCAGAAAGTTCTCACCTCCCCATCCAGTCATAGAACAAGCAGCTGCAGCGCCCCCTGTTGATGAGGAGGAAATTGGGTCCAGATCCAACAAGAACCCATCATCGAGGGCACTAAACACAGAGGAAGAAAGTGAGAGACTAAGTGTTGACAGATTGGAATCAATTCCTGACGTAATATTGATGGTTGGATATTGATGCATCTCAAACACTTTGTAATATTGTTGAGTGACTCCTACTTGCTAGTTATGGTGGTGGTGATGGGGGCTGGTGCAGAGGGGGTGACGGCAGGCGGAGGAGGTTTGGTAGGTGGCCCAGGGCGAGCAGGGGGAGCACGATGCGGTGCCTTGGCCGGTGGTGCGGCAGTAGCAGCAGCAGGAGCAGCAGCAGCAGCAGTCGGCGAGGAGTTGTTGGCCGTAGCTTCCTGCTGCAGAGAGAGAGACCCCTGTTAATGTGCTTCAAACACAGTTATGTAAACAGCTGTTTAACACATGAATTCACAATGAATCACCACATGTCTGTACTTGAAACTGCTAAGAGTGAAGTTAAAAGTCGAATTCAGCATTTACATTTTTCACATGTTCTGGTACTGCTGTGAAGCTCTAAATCTGTTTTGACTTGAAGAGGTCTATGCATAAGCAAAGAATATCATTATTACCACAACATTGTGATTATCATGAAACATAGCTTACCTTAGTGGGTGACCTGCAAAAACAATGATAGTACATGAGTTAAAGAGTTTAATGGTGTACTTGCTGAAACATAATAGCTGTTACTGAGATGGAAGACAAAGTGGCAGCGTAAGTATCACTTTGGTGTTTTTCAGGCAGGCAGCATTTCAAGGCAATTCCATTTAGCAAACATCTGCAATTATAAGATCCACGTTGCACAGCTGAGTAATAGCATCTTGGCCCCAGGTCAATTTCTATGTAGCTTTTCTTTTTCACATTATCACAAAAATAAATTGTTGTCTTTGAATGGCAAGCTATGTAAAAGTTGGACCTGAGTGTCAGATGATGAAAAGGATAAATATGTTAATGATGACAATAACGTCACAAAATATGAAATTAACTTGCAAAGAAAAATTAACATTTTTCATAGAAGTTCATCTTGAACAAGTTGTTGGTGTGAAACGTTAATGGTGTCTGTGAAATGTTCAGATTTTGTTCTATAGAATCTATCACTTGAATCCAACAATTTAACACAGTTACTACAAATGATGGTAAATTTGTATTTCCAAGTACAGTTCTCATTGAGAGAGAATACTTACTTATCCTCTCTGAGTTAGGCAAAGAAAGAAGAAACAACATGTTAGTGAAATAAGTGAGAGTAATAAGCAGATAGCGAAGATACTGTCACAAATTTAATCTCAAACAGGCCCCAGGAAAAGAGCAAAACCACTTCTAAGATTACCAAATTTGCATGTTGGACACCCAAATGTTCAACTAACCACTTCTCACAGGGCTTTCAGCACGGAACAAACCATTACAAACTCTTACAAGCTCTGTGCTCAATATGGTAAACGTAAAAAACAAACAAACAGAGGAATAGATAAACCTGACTACTTACGGCTTCTTCCCCTCAAGGGTGTTGAGGTGGGTCTCCAGGGACTCTAGAAGACTTTCTGGGGCCTGATCACACCCAAGGGCACCACAGGGGAAGACAGAGGACGACACAGTTAAAAAGAAAGGCTGATCATGAATTTAAACATGTTATGTCCTGTAGTTTCTGTATTATTATACAGCACCATAAGAATCACAAGGGAGGTTACAATTGATTTTTTTTTTTAATCCAGTTCCATAGATACATGGAGTCACTAAGAGGGCAGACACATGGAGTCACTATGAGATTACTGTATTACTGTACAAAAGTAGAGCTTTTGCAAAGACAGCTTTTTATACCTGTTTTGCACAAGAATAAACGTGTGTCAAATATCTCAAACTAAAGATCATAAAAGAAGAAAGATGGGTACTGAAGTATAATTTTGTTTCACAAGATAAGCATTATAAAGGCCATGCTAGTGAAGCTGTCTGATATCCTGATCCTGAGTTGATCTTCCTTGTGCAGTCTCAACAGCGCTCTAATCTCAGATCCATCTATCTCTGAATCTACTGCTCAAAAGCTAACTTGAGTCTGGCACAAGGTTCAGGCCTGAATTCATTGTTTTCCTCAGCTTATATCAAAGTATCCTGTTTAGTGATAATCACTGTCGACAGACTGAAGGAGACACTGCCCTTACACAGGAAATAAAAAATGAAGGAGGGGGGATAAAGAAGGGCACAAAAGGACAAAATCATAAGAAAAGGTTAAGTATTGATGGCAATAGAGTGAGAAGTGTGCCAGTCAGCCATTATGAAATGCTGAATACTCAACCAGGCCAAATGGGAGATTATCACCTCCCAACATACAAGTAAATGGATAGCACAATAATATCCACCAGGCTTATTAAGCGAGGTCAACGCTAATTTCACTAATTCACGTAATCCCTTGATCCATTTCCTGGATATATTCATTTAAATCTGCCTAGTATATTATTCATAAAAGTGTGAAAGGTCAACAAAGTAGACAGACTGATATTGTTTGTCTTGGCTATGAGAGGGATGAGTAGACCATTTATCAACCAGGGACTCCACTGACAACAAAGAGACAAAGGGCGCCTTTAACAGCTCTGTCACTTTAATATTTAGACACACACACAGTTGAAGTTCTCCGAGGAGGAGGCCAGCATAAAATGTGCTGGATCCTCTCCCTGTGGACGTGACAGAAACAGGCCTCCAGGCAGTTGCTTGACAGATTATGTCACATGACTGACACTGCCATCATTTGCAGAAACATTCAACAAACAGACACAGTGCTAAAAAATAGCACGGATGAGGACATAACAACACCGCAAGAGAATCAGTTAGATGTTAAAATAACACTTTCTTGTTTGCGCTGCTGTACTGTGAGACATTCTGGAGAGGATGAGCTCAGAAACCGAAATGTAGATTAGTTACATAAATCTTTTTCTTGTCCTGGAATTACGAAAATCAAATTTTATCACCCATACAGAATCTAATTATTTATGGTGGTCTCTCTGGTCCGTATGTTTTGGCCGTAAAGATTAATCATGCGATTCAGCTAATTGATATAACAGTATCATTTTTATATACTAGTGAGAAAAGTGGTGGTATAATTTAAATAGGCACAATAATCTAAATGTACTTATTGTTGAGGTTTCATTTAATGATGAAATCCAGACCATGTTAAAGGCTTTTAAATTATTTTACTGCTTCAAATATTTCAAGGGAAACATTTCGTCGGTTCGAACTGATGATAATAATAAGACTTAAATTCAAATGGAAATAAGTGTATTCATAAAGAGGCTCATATAACATTTCCCCACAAAAAATAATACCAGACATTCAAATTTGTACCTGAAAACGCCCATCACATGACCGCTCCCTTAAACTGGGCATGTGTGTACCGGTGTAAATAGGAAGGCATGCTCGAATAACAGCTTGTCTCCTACACATGTCAGCAGTTGTATCATTGTAAAATGTACAATGTAACTGCGCGACAGCTGTTAACAAAGACAAAGCAGGGTCAGCAACACTTTTGTTTAACCATGTTCTGTTCTGCACTGGTAGTCAAGGCTAATGCTGGTTGTTTTATTCCAGAACGGGGTCATGTGATCGGAGCCTGACGAATCAGCAAAAGGCTACATAGTGACCGGAAGACCAAATCAGCAAGCAGTTGTGAGTGTCTACGTCATCATTTCCAAACATCTCTGTTTGTGCCTGTCCTACCCAAGTTTTCAAACTAAAATGGGGCCAGCAGCGGTTCAAAACTTCTCTGTGTTAGTGGCTATACAACTCTGGAATAGTTTAGACGCCAAGTGTATCCGTTTTTCAAACAGAAATGTAGTTGCGAGGGAAAACATACAGGAGAAATCAGGTTTCTCATCATGGAAATTACTTGAAAAGGTAATATAGTGAATCCTTCATGGAAACTCTGCAGCACAATTCAAGGACAGTCTGCTGATCCTTTATACAGTTGTTAAACTAAAACTATGTTTAGCAGCTCATTCAGTCACATCATCGCACTTTGTTTGGTGGTTGTGCACTCGCTGTGCAATTCACTTGTTCTGTGCTTAAATTCTGTGAACTCAAAGAGAGTTTTATTGTTGACCTTTCCTAAGCTGTTTACTCCCCAAAGCTAGCTCTTTGCACTCCTCACACTCTCAAGGCCGAATTATAGTCCTGCGACTGCAACCGCGGAAGGCCACGCAGTTGTATCGACGGACTCGTTTTGGTTTATGCTTCACTAACGTGTTGCGCGTGTTGCAACGCAATTTGCCGCCATAACACTAGGCGGAATTACGTTGTTTGTTGAAGACAAAACACACAAAGAAGAGACGTCTTCTTCTTCGTCGACTGTTTATTTAGATCGCCACTCCGGCTCCTCATAGATTATTTCTGGCGGACAAATCCGCCAGTCAGTGACGGGTTATACAAGTGGTCATACTTTCGGATCTCTACTATCAAGTGCTCATCTATTTGGTCCATATTCGTTCTTCTAAATCTTCCGTGATATCCGCGTATTGCGGGGCATGAAACCGGAAACTAGACTCCGGACGGGATGTAGTAAGCAGACCAATCATAAGCCTTGCGGGCTGCGTGAGGCTCGCGTTGTTTTGTCGTATAGTTAGAAAAATTGGCGGACGCACGCAAGCCGCCAGAGGGCACGAAAGGGGCGTGTTGCGTGTCTTGCGTGCATGCGTGCGTGCGTGCAACCCAACTATAATTTGGCCTTCAGCCTGAATGATCATTCTGCATCTCTGAAAGTCAAAAGACCAAACAAACACAGCTAATTGGTTGCATGAAGCTTGGAGGTGATAAGGGGGGAAGTGGGATATGCCTCCTCTTCAAACAAGGGACAGAGTGTAGCTGTCTGTGAACGTCTGATTACAACCAAAAGAAAACCACAGTGAACCCTGCAGGAAGGATGGGTGGTCACCTTATACATTCGCATGACATATTGGACAGTAGATAAAAAACAGAGTACCGACATTATCTATTAGTTCGTAGCCAGAAAAATAGTGGGGTGAGGAAGCTTCTTACCTGAGTGAGTTCGGGGATGTCATTTTTGTCTATTCCCACTTGCTGTAAAAGAATACAATGACATTTAATGAAATAGTAAATAAGTAGTACAATATGTAGCTGATATTCAGAGATATATGGTGCTGTTTAGGCTACCTCAGCGATTTTGAAGAACTCGGAAACCCGAGTCATTCGTGTCAGGAATCTCTTGTAGATCTCCAGGCCGTCTTTACACTGGCTCCTCTTCATCAGGAAAAACTTTTCTGGATAAAGAGATAGTACAATGTGACTCCTTTTTCTCACATAGTTCAAAAAGAAGTCGTGATCATTCTATGTTTTCCTTTTTGTTAAACTGCATTAAAAGATCAAACCAAAAATGAATCAATCCTGCTATTAAGTATTGTGTGTAGCCAAAAATGTTATCTTATTTGTCCTTGCCACAGACATCCACTGTGTCCAAAACCTGTTCATCACTGTGGCAAACCAGTACACTGGGTGATATGTTGCTTCAACACTGTGAACCCAGGCACTGCATCAGCTCTGTTCCTTTAAATACTCACTAGAGGACCAAATCTGCAAAACAGAAATAGTCCCCAACAAATGCAACCCTAACAGGTTTAAGTAACTTTTGCTTTTACATTGCTCAGGTGACCCATTGTGAAGGTCAGTAAGAGGTAGTAATGGAAGTCAGAAAATATCCATCTAGAGGAGGATATCAGAGGCCTCACTGAAGCACTAGTCTGTGTGTCACCTACTCGGCTAACAGTCTAATCATTATAGCAACATACCGTAGCACTGTTAATATACAAACAATTTTTTACTTTAAATGGGTACGTCTTTAGCTATGTGTATGTATGTCCTGCAATGTGTTATTCTTCAGATGATGAGAGACAAAGCTTGTCATGTTTTAGCTGTATGGTTTTAACCTGAATAGCTGTAGTGTGTGATTGTGTGTATGTCTTTTAGAACCATAGACTTTATTGTTTCTTGCTGATTGCAGTTATATTGTTGAAGATTTCTCCGCATTGGGTATGCTGATAATTCCTCTATATTTACAAACCAGTGCTTATGACAGTTTTAACGTGTTGTATATTAGTAGTATGTAATGGCTTCCTCTGTAATATGTATATGTACTTCCAGAGTACTTGACTTTTGTTCATTGATTATTTAACAGATCATGTGATGAGGTGAAGATGGAGTGACTCTTTACCGAGCAGGTTAATGACGCCGTCATTGTAGCAGGCATATAACTTGATCAGATCTTTGAAGAGCAGGAGGAAGCAGGATTTTATCACTGGATTGTCCAGGTCCGGAGGATGTACCTTGTGGACACAAATTAAACCCAAGAGGCAAAGTGTAGTTAGGATTTTTGAAGATGAATAGAGGAGACCGAAAACTTCTTTTGAGTCAGAAACTTACGAGGAGAACTAAATGACAAAGACAACAACATTTCTAAGTCTCTGTATCAGTCGTACTGTATGTATCCCATCCTCACAATTGCAGGTATACCACAAAGACAATTTCATGTTACAATTATATGCTTAAGTTTCTTTATTTTCAATAAATAACAACACGCTGACAATGCTCCTATATACACAGTATATATATATATATATATATATGAGGCTGTGACTACAACACTAAGCCTGTTTAAACCCAGTTGCCACCATTCTCTCTTGACTGTGTTTATCCCTCTGTTCCTTATTAGCGAGTGTCACTCACATCAAAATCCAGCAGTGCGTCGATCTGGCTCTGCAGGGTCGGCATTCCCTTCAACAGCTTCTCTACAGACATAGTCCTCATCGCTCCCTCAGCTCTGAGAAAGAGGATGAACCGAAAAAGGGACAAGAGAAAGAGTGAGAAAGAAGCTGAATGATTTTTACATCTGCAAAGATCCGAAATATTAAACCCCCTTGCATGGTCTAGTATCCATTGTTATGAAGAGCTGAGTCATTTAGACTCACATAGTGTGATCATTGATTTCTTTAGTCTGCGTCAACATATTTCAGTGTCAGGTTATGTAGCCTGAGTCCTTGTGCTTTATAGTTTGCAGATCCAGGATCGCTGCTGCAGCCACATCGTGTATTATGATGGTGGATCGCAGACTGTGATCATGGACCATAGATTATGATGGTGGATACTGGATCATGATCGGGATAGTAGTTGACTGCTTGATATACATTACGCCTACTCACATTCTCTATCATTATTTACAATAACTCCTCAAATCATTGCCATTACTGCTCCCTTCTTCTCTATCAGACCTTTTCTTATGTATAAATAATTTAAAAATTGACATTTGTTCCATTATGTTACAAATAGTTTTTTCTAATCAAGCTTGTAAATACTGTTATTTTGTCTCTTTCTCAGTTACACATGGCATCTATTGCACTTCTGTCCGTCCTGGAAGATGGATCCACACGTGTGGCATTCTCTGAGGTTCCTATGTTTTGTTAATGTTTTTTTTGGTAGTTTTTCTTGCCTCTGGCTGAAGGTTAAGGGCAGAGGATGTCACATCTTGTTAAGCCCTATGAGACAAATTGTGATTTGTGAATAAGGGCTATACAAATAGAATTGTATTAAGGTACCTTGTGTCTGCCAGCTAAGCAGAGTTGTCGACTGTATTTATCTCTGTACATCAGTAAAGCCCTGCACTTTCCATGCTAGAGGTAACTGAGTAACTGAGCTAGAGGAATCTTCACAACCTCTGTGGGATGTTTGATATTCTGATGAATATCAAGTGCAATTAAAAAGCGAGCATGTTCTAGACCCAGCTTTTTTATGAAACAACAAAGCTGAAATGATCATTCAGAAGGGTGGTGTTGTGAGAAATAAAAACCAGTACCCTTTCTTGACACGTCCAAAGTCAAAAGACATCTGTCTGTAGGCGAAGGCCTTCTCGTTGAGATAACGGCTGTAGCGTCTGATAAATGTGGACATGTCATAGCCTGAGGAAGACGCACACAATACAAATGTAAACGTGCAAACTCTTCAATGTCAACTTAGCGCAGAGTATTAGTAAGCATTGAAAATGTGTAATGGCCCCATATTGTAAACAGTGAGATTGCTGTCTTGTTAATAATGCAAGTGTAGGTGTTACTGAATATAAATTAGGTGAAAGTATCAACATTCAAATTTAAAAATTAGTACAGTCCATATTCAGAAACTGTGCCTTAAACGAGCAGGAAATACTGTAATTTAGTCTTTCCAATTAATTATTAATTATTGTAATTTGTACCCCCACAGTTTCATAGTAACCAAAACAAATTTTCACTTCCCATAATAAAAAATATTTCTGAGTGTACAGCACTATGGGCAGAGCTATACGCTGCATACCCTGAGCTGCTGCGGGCTGCCGTGGGCTTGAGTTATGATCCATAATGTTGCTCCCATCCACGCAAACAGTCAGACCTCCTAGTTTTAGCTGAAGTTCTTTCTCTCACAGGATAACTTATTTTTCACTCTTTAGTCTGTGTACCTGTCACTTGGAATCTGTTGTACGTGCACCTTTGTTACCATCATAGGTTACATTGATTCTGTGGGAAATATTGCAATAAGTTATAGTCATTTTGTTATGTTACTAGGGAAAAGTCCTCGCCCTCTGCCACACTCCCACATGGCCCTTATGGATCCACTATTCCATCTGGTTCACTTTCTTTCTTAACAACCTGTGGTTGTTGTCGTCACTCTGAAAAAAGCCAGAGGCTCAGAGACCAACACAAAACGCTGTGTCCTGATTACGCTGCGTTGTTCAAAGATTGGAAGCAGGAAACTAGCTATTTTTTAAGTTAACACAATACAAAGTTTTAGAGGTAACTCGACAAGAAAGTGAATAGGTCAATTTTTCAAAATGTCCAACTATTAATAAAAAAGGTGACTTTAATAAGCACATGGAGTAAAAGGTTCTAAGAACTTTGATTCCATGTATAGGTGACTGTTTTATGTACACCTGATTTATTTATTATACAAACTTGACTATATGAATTTGTAAGGACTAGTCGAATGGTTATTACATATAAATACGAATATTGCATAGAGAAAAAAAGAAACAGTAGATGCTGTGAAATCATTTTTTCTCCCCCAACTTTATCTATGTGCTGTATAGTATAATAACTTTTTTTAATCTTTCCTACTTTCCTTTCTGTGATTAATTTGCTCCGTTAAATTGTTTGTATATGTATTTGCTAGATAAATGTCACAAGACAACTGTCACTTTAATTTTCTTTGAGGAGACAGATATGGACTAGACTTGATCCTTACTAGACAAAAGTAAACCTTAACACAAAGCTAAATACTAATAACTCGTAGCGTGTATTGTATTAATCCTGGTATTAACCCATGCTTGTTTTTCTACCTTAACAAAATTACAAAAATAACAAGATAGACCCTAGTAGACAACATATCAATGACAACAGGGTATGAAGCCAGTATTTAGGACATTGCATTAATTTCCATGTTGATGAATTTCATTAAGGGGAGCAGGGGAAACTAGAGATCATGGAGGGAAGTTAGTTTTGTCTACATAAGCAGTACAGAGGCATCACCCACCATGGGAGCCAGTTTTATCCAAGAAGTTGCTGAGGTTGAACAAGGTGTTTCTAGAAGCCAGGAATTGCAGGAATTTCTGTGGGAGAGGATAGAAACACAGTGTTTACTTAGGTCTAAAACTGTGTTTTCATGACTCATGCATGCGTACGTCTGAAAGAGTGGCTGGGGGATTGGCACATGTGTATGTCTGGAACAGAGAGGGCTGTTCTTGTCGATGCCATTCTGGCTGATATTTACTGTCATTCTGACCACTTATCTGCCTTGATCTCCTGCTCTATCGCTTTGGGTCCCACCAAAACAAATCTCAGGAGCAGGCTCCTTTGACTTTCAATATCTAGTTAGTATCACTAACGTATAGGATGCTCACCGGCTCACACTAATAATGGATGTAGGAGAGGAGATGGCAGAGTAATTGGCAGGTTATCAAGGGTTGTGAGTTTCTCCTCACAACTGCTCACTACCATCAACAAAACATAAAATTAAAGAATTTAAGAATTCATTGAACAACAGGGTTCTGTGGGCTCGTTTGAGAGATTCATTCCCATTTGAATCTCAAAGGAGCCGTTCAGCACTTTCAGCACTTTATCGATGGAAGGGAATTGACTTTTGTCTTTTTCTTTATTGATTAGAGAGAAACTCAGATTTTAAAGGAGCAATGTTACACCTTCACGAGTGGGAAGATGTGATTATGAATTAGGAATATGGAGAGAAAAAGGAAATACAGCATGAATAAAGACAAATAAATAATAAAGACAAATAGGTTCAGCATCCCAACAAGAAAGAAAGCTTACTGCAGTGGTAAAAATATCCCCCAAACACATAAATAAACAACACATACACACACATATACTGTATCCTATTTTGTGGCTCCATGTAAACAAAGCAGAAAACAATAAAACAAGGGGATGTGAGGAATAAAATTCCTCCCTTGAGAACCGGTGAGCTACATTCCGCTCCTCCAATTTCTTTCTCGCTTTCATTCTCTCGTTCTCTTTCTTTCAACAAGTCAATTCAGTATTACATCTATTATCATCCAGAACACTACAGTAGTCCTTGTTAATGTACGTACCATGTAAAGATAATATCACCTTGTCAAATATAAATCAACACATTAACACATTTTCACTCACAGGGTGATATTATCAGTGTGCGTGTGAAGGGCCAGAGTATCCCACTGTGGCCCATGGAAACATAAGCACACTTGCCCTTTTACCCGGATACCTGCTGTAACGAATGCAAAGGTTAATGCTATTATATTCATACCATTAAACCTCCACTAGCCATCTTTCCTGCTCTATGTACTGGCATCAAGACCAACGGGAAGGAAAAAGGAATAGGGGATAGTAGATATGGAACATGAATGAATAACTAAATGAAATGATAACTTGATCTCTCTCTTTGTCTTCTCATTGTCCATTGGTCATTCTCTTGCACTCTCTTATTGAATATTTCAACATACAGTCTCTTCTCTCTTACAGTGCTGTATCAATAGCTTCCCCCACGCCTTTGTTATCTACATTTCAGTGGCAGCTTGGATCATTTAATGGGAAGTAAAACACCATCTGTTTATCTCCCTGAGTTATCCCTTGCTGTCAATTCAGAGCCTTTGCCTTTTCTCAGCCGTGAGGACATAAAAATGGTTCAGGAGGTCGGAAACAGAAGGTAAGTCCCTTTGTTAATTCCATTGAGGCCATTGAGGAAAATGTCGCAAACTATTAGGCAACAGCTCAGGGAAAAACTTCATTCATCCATAAACATTGGGTTGTATATAATTTTTGTTATAAGCTCACCTCGTTGCCTTGCACCATGAGGTGGTGTGTGGTGATCAGGGCTTTGAAAACCACCACCCAGCTGGCGTTGCCGGCCCTCTCCATCAGTGTATCGGCCATCTGGGGAACGTTCACAGTGGACTCCTGGGTGGCCTGGACCAGGTCTGATAAGCACAGAGAAGAGAAGGAACATGGTCAGATAGTGGATATTAGCAGGGGAGTGACTCAGTACAGGTACACACTGTGCAAAGAGCCCTTAGTCAACAACTGTAGTGAGGATGGAAAGGGTAGACAAGTGAGTTTTAAATGTCAAAAAGACGCGTAATAGAGTAAATTAATCCCTACAATTTGCAGCCACACAACTTTCACTTGTAAGTGTCAGTGTTTCATCAAGCAAGCAAACGAAATTAGGTATTTTTACATATGTTCATCAACCCGTTTTAAGACTGATAATAGAAGAAGGTTCAGCTTCTTTTTGTGATATTGTCAGTTGTGTGAAGAAACGCCCTCTGCTATTCTGTGTGTAAAGACCTGAGGCATCTCTTATAAACTATAACCAGATGTTATTTGTTAAATTATTTTGCAATTGAGATATGTGTTTAAAAGTGTCAGTTCTTATTTTGTCAATCGTATGTCCATTACTATGCAGCAGTCCTATCCGTGCAAACAAAAGGAGAATTGGAAGCTGCCATGTTCCATCTTAATGAAATCATTTTTTAATATATACTTCACATTATGCCACCATTGCCTGGTATGAGTCACAGTTGCTGCTGCTTTGTGTCTTTCTGCAGCCAGTCATTTATGCGAGCACAGGCAGAACCAGAGTGGAATATTCCACAGAAGAGAGAGGGAGAAACTGCAACAGAAGACTGGACTGTGATAAGAGGCCAACTTTAAGCTATACAGAAACCAATCAACCCGACAGACAGACACGTTTTAGAGAGAGGGTTCTCTTCGTCAACACACTGGTTCAGTACTAAGACCTCCTGTATTAAAAAAATTATTCATATATCATCTACTGACATTATAGGTAATAAAACTGATCATCTTTTTTGCATATGAAACACCACAAGAGTGGTACAACATAATGTAATAGAAGTTTTAGATAATCTTTTAAAAATTTGTATTCTGCCAGTATTCCGGTCTGTTTATTATTCACTTTACTTGAAAACAACTTTCCAACATGTCAGTGGCCGAACTGCAATATGACCAATCAATCAATCAATCAATCAGCCAAATTGATTCATATAGCCCATATTCACAAATCATAATTTGTCTCATAGGGCTTTAACAAGGTGTTACAACCTCTGTCCTTAACCCTCAACAAGAGTAAGAAAAAAGGACTTAAAAAACCCTTTTAACAGGTTAAAAATACGTAGAAACCTCAGAGAGAGCCACATGTGAGGGCTCCCTCTCTGAGGACAGACAGAAGTGCAATAGATGTCAAGTGTCAACAAAACTTAAATATATTCAACAATCTCAAAGAGCAAATCTTCATATTTTCAAAGTTTTATCTTTCTCTTGAACGTAAATAATATTGAACACAAACAACTGTCATTTAGTTTATTTTCTCCATTGGTTTGAAATTGTAAAGAAGAAGTTCTGAATTATTTAAGTTTGAAAGTTGCCAAAACTTGACCATAGGCATTTAATTCACAATATGTTAATTACACCTGCACTAATAAAAAAAATTCCAATTGATATTCAATCAAATTGCCTATGTAATTAAACAGGCCACATGCTGTCACAAACCAACAACTGATTCACCGGACTCTGCAGTTGCGCTCATTTCTAAGAACAGTTTCAACAGGTTTCAGCTCCCTCAGAGGATTAGAACACAGTAGAGCATTTAAGGAACGGCACCTTATGAACTCAATAGTTGGCAATAACCAGGCTAAAGCTAAAAGGAGAATAAATGTCAAAATCACAACACAAAATCAATGGCAATGTTGCCAACTTGACCTGATGTGTTTGCTTCTATTTGTTGATAGGTGATTTTTTACATCTTTTTCACCTTTTCAGGACAATCTCAGCTCTGTCCACATTGAGTCTAAAATTGAACATAGACCATTGTGTAAAGAAATAATTTGGCCCCAGAGCAAAAATATATAGTTCTTCAAATCGTGTGAAAATACACCATTACTCATGGATGAAATCTTTTGATACCTGAAATGGGTTTACAAAAGTCACAAAGGTAGTGGGATATATAATAGATTAATGTAAATAAACTGTCACACATTAGTGGGACTCTAATTGTTAGTGGAACTGAGCTAAATTGGGGCTGAATAATGACTTAATATGACTTATCAAGCTTTGCAGGATGTGCGCAAATTAAAAATTTGCATTACAACAAAATCCTTGTCGCTACTCGGCAGCTGCAGCGACTTCAGTAGCTATGAACTCCAATGTTCTCTTTGTCATTTTCTCATGGTGTCTCTGCTGGCTACCCAGTGAAAACAGAAAGTTTCCAAGGACATGGGTATGACCTTAAAATTTCAAAAATGTTGATAGGTTTGCATCACACAAAAGGCAGGTGAAGAAACCAATCCCACAATTGTGTAAATTGTAGCAACAGATATGATTAATGTGATAAGTTTACCAAGAGGACAAGCTACCAAATACGTAGCTAATATCCACTGAATGTATGTATTCAGGTCAGACCACTGAGGTCAGAGTCCTCCATGGCAAACGTTTAGGGTATGTCCTCAGAGACAGGAATATGATAAGTATGCGTGCACACAGAATGATGGAGGGAGAAGGAGAGAAAACATGGCCAGCACCATTTTAAAAGACTTTATTCAGCAGAGCATGTCGGACTCAGAGCAACAAATTGAGTCCTTTGATTCACTAATAGTGTAATTTCCATGTCTGCCCATTTACTGCCAGCAGTTTGGGAGCCTGCTGACAGGGGTTAATTGCATTTTTCTCTTTCTGGCATATAAAGAAATAAATGCCGGTACACCTCACACCTCGTACACCTCACACATGGAGCTTTAAGCCACTTATTATGATTTTACAACATTTTAACAAGAAACCCAATGATCTTTGCTCAACATGCAAAAAAAATGCATTTAAATTAATTTCAGAAACATTGTTATGCATTTGAGGGATAATTATATTCATTATTTATTATATCATTATTTAACCCCTGTAAGTGCTGAGTTTTCTTGAGATTTAAACTAAGTTCTTGAAGAATCTTTGTCAGATCCAATTATGATCTGACAAAAGACAAGTAGATGGTAAATTATTATTTTTGTTTAAAATACAGGTTTCTCTTTACATGATAATAAAGTAAAATGCCCCATAGTGGCAATGGGAAGAGAGGCGTTCAAGGTCACTTTGCGTTGTCAGTCATGCTACTAGCCTGCCGGCTCATTTGCTTCCTCTATCATGCTCATCCTCATCATGCAGTAATGACTGCTGTGCATGTCCTCTTCAGTAGTAAGGCAGTGGCCAAACACATACATGCACGCACAAAATGTGAAGGATAATCCCTACAGGGCTGATGAGTCAGCAGCCTTCATCATCCTACGCTTTTCATCTCTCCATCTCAGTCTCCGTCTGTTGGCCTCTTTCTCTCTCTCTCTCTCTCTCTCTCTCTCTCTCTCTCACTGTGATGGTCTGTGCTTTGTCCCCACGTTCCTTCTCAACTAAATATTTGTGAGTTTGAGTGTGAGAGAGACACAGATAGGTATAAAGTGTAAGGCGGCCATGTATGTGGCCCTTGACAAGTGTTAGAACACAGGCTCACTATGCTTGGATCCTTTCCATGTACAGTATAAAGCAACACACAGAACAATGAATCATTTAAAGTATATTTTGTAATATATAAAGACAAAATCAAAACAAGATCATAATTCAGTATCAAATAAAGTAATATGTCTTTTGGCATTGGCCCACCCCACAACTACAGTGAGGAGACCTCCTGCTTTCCCCACAGACACTTAGAACTCACGACCTTCAGATTATGAGACCGACGCGCTGCCTACTGCGCCAACGAGGCCAATGGTACAGAGAAAATTTGTGAGAAAAAAAAGCGATATTTAAAAGTATAGGAAATAATGAAGGACTACTTGTCGGTCAAATAAACATACGCATCCAACATCGGAAAATTCGGGATACATGTCTGTAATCTAGAACATTGCTGTCCAGTACTGTGTCCAAATAGTCCAAATTTGATGTCCCAAGCCATTAGGACAAAATCAATGTTGCTGTCAAAACTTTGAATCATCCAGAACAAGAGTCATAAGGAGATGACATATCAGTGTTTGTAAAGTCATTTTAAACCAGTTAAAAGTGAGCATTATAAATCAATGATATTAATCCAATTGGAGCAAGGTGGGGCTAACAGCCCATGTGGACTCAACTGCAAATGACAGAACCAATACCAGAGTGCCTTAGACTACAAGGATGGTATGGACATAGCGATTGGCTTGAGATATAAATCACTGGCTAAAGATACTCTGTTGCATTAGCCGGGAATCGAACCCGGGCCTCCCGCGTGGCAGGCGAGAATTCTACCACTGAACCACCAATGCTTGTGAAGGCCTTTTTTACGATTTACATTTTTTCGAAAACGTACTATTAAAGTACTGTCAATCTCAATTTTCTGCACATAGCAAAGAAGCACCACATGGTTTGGCCTGCAAGTAGTCCAAATTGCAGCTGCTCTGCTTTTCACCAGAAATGCTAAATTATTCTTTAATTTCTACAGTGGGAACCTGAAATGCACGTGCCGTCATTCCTCTTTAGTGTCTCCACAGTTTCCAGTCCTTTTCAACTGCACCCTCTATGGATTGCAATGTGTAAATGACTTGTTGCAAAGTCGCTCAAAACCTCATGTAAAAAGGAACATGCCCCGTGTGAGGGTTGAACTCATGACCTTCAGATTATGAGACTGACGCGCAGCCTACTGCGCCAACAAGGTCAATGGTACAGACACAATTTGTGAGAAAAAAAATCGATATTTAAAAGTAGAGGAAATATGTCAGTCAAATAACCATACGCATCCAACGTCGGAAAATTCGGGATACATGTGTGTAATCTAGAACATTGCTGTCCAGTACTGTGTACAAAGAGTCCAAATATTATGTCCCAAGCCATTAGGACACAACTATATGTTGCTGTCAAAACTTTGAATCATCCAGAACAAGAGTCATAAGGAGCTGACATATCAGTGTTTGTAAAGTAATTTTAAACCAGTTAATAGTGAGCATCATAAAACAATGATATTAATCCAATTGCAATGCATTAGCTGGAAATCGAACCCGGGCCTCCCGCGTGGCAGGCGAGAATTCTACCACTGAATCCCCAATGCTTGTAAATGACTTTTTTACGATTTACATTTTTCGAAAACGTACTATTAAGGGACCCTTATGCCCTGCCAGGACAATTTATCTGTGGTTTAAACCACTTCAAAGACTCCTTTGAAGTTTTGGAATGACAGTTAATCTTCCTGAATCTGAAATGTTAGATTTCAGAAAGTTGATCACCTGTCAGTGTTATGGCAGCTATAGGTGTTCAGAGGCTCTGTCTGCATTCCTGTCAATCTCAATTTTCTGCACATAGCAAAGAAGCACCACATGCGTTGGCCTGCAAGTAGTCCAAATTGCAGCTGCTCTGCTTTTCACCAGAAATTTAAAATTACTCTTTAATTTCTACAGTGGGAACCTGAAATGCACGTGCCGTCATTCCTCTTTAGTGTCTCCACAGTTTCCAGTCCTTTTCAACTGCACCCTCTATGGATTGCAATGTGTAAATGACTTGTTGCAAAGTCGCTCAAAACCTCATGTAAAAAGGAACATGCCCCGTGTGAGGGTTGAACTCACGACCTTCAGATTATGAGACTGACGCGCTGCCTACTGCGCCAACGAGGCCAATGGTACAGAGACAATTTGTGAGAAAAAAAATCGATATTTAAAAGTAGAGGAAAAGTAGAGGAAATATGAAGGACTACTTCAAATAATAACCATACGCATCCAACGTCGGAAAATTCGGGATACATGTGTGTAATCTAGAACATTGCTGTCCAGTACTGTGTCCAAAGAGTCCAAATGTTATGTCCCAAGCCATTAGGACAAAACCAATGTTGCTGTCAAAACTTTGAATCATCCAGAACAAGAGTCATAAGGAGCTGACATATCAGTGTTTGAAAACCAGTTAAAAGTGAACATTATAAATCAATGATATTAATCCAATTGGAGCAGGGTGGGGCTAACAGCCCATGTGGACTCTACTGCAAACGACAGAACCAATACCAGAGTGCCTTAGAGTACTACAAGGATGGTATGGACATAGCGATCAATACACCAACTCTTGAGATATAAATCACTGGCTAAAGATACTCTGTTGCATTAGCCGGGAATCGAACCCGGGCCTCCCGTGTGGCAGGCGAGAATTCTACCACTGAACCACCAATGCTTGTAAATGCCCTTTTTACGATTTACATTTTTTCGAAAACGTACTATTAAAGTACTAGCAATCTCAATTTTCTGCACATAGCAAAGAAGCACCACATGGTTTGGCCTGCAAGTAGTCCAAATTGCAGCTGCTCTGCTTTTCACCAGAAATGCTAAATTACTCTTTAATTTCTACAGTGGGAACCTGAAATGCACGTGCCGTCATTCCTCTTTAGTGTCTCCACAGTTTCCAGTCCTTTTCAAGTGCACCCTCTATGGAGTGCAATGTGTAAATGACTTGTTGCAAAGTCGCTCAAAACCTCATGTAAAAAGGAACATGCGCCGTGTGAGGGTTGAACTCTCGACCTTCAGATTATGAGACTGACGCGCTGCCTACTGCGCCAACGAGGCCAATGGTACAGAGACAATTTGTGAGAAAAAAAATCTATATTTAAAAGTAGAGGAAATATGAAGGACTACTTGTCAGTCAAATAACCATACGCATCCAACGTCGGAAAATTTGGGATACATGTGTGTAATCTAGAACATTGCTGTCCAGTACTGTGTACAAAGAGTCCAAATATTATGTCCCAAGCCATTAGGAGACAACTATATGTTGCTGTCAAAACTTTGAATAATCCAGAACAAGAGTCATAAGGAGCTGACATATCAGTGTTTGAAAACCAGTTAAAAGTGAGCATTATAAATCAATGATATTAATCCAATTGGAGCAGGGTGGGGCTAACAGCCCATGTGGACTCTACTGCAAACGACAGAACCAATATCAGAGTGCCTTAGAGTACTACAAGGATGGTATGGACATAGCGATCAATACACCAACTCTTGAGATATAAATCATTGGCTAAAGATACTCTGTTGCATTAGCCGGGAATCGAACCCGGGCCTCCCGCGTGGCAGGCGAGAATTCTACCACTGAACCACCAATGCTTGTAAATGACTTTTTTACGATTTACATTTTTCGAAAACATACTATTAAGGGACCCTTATGCCCTGCCAGGACAATTTATCTGTGGTTTAAACCACTTCAAAGACTCCTTTGAAGTTTTGGAATGACAGTTAATCTTCCTGAATCTGAAATGTTAGATTTCAGAAAGTTGATCACCTGTCAGTGTTATGGAAGCTATAGGTGTTCAGAGGCTCTGTCTGCATTCCTGTCAATCTCAATTTTCGGCACATAGCAAAGAAGCACCACATGGTTTGGCCTGCAAGTAGTCCAAATTGCAGCTGCTCTGCTTTTCACCAGAAATGCTAAATTAGTCTTTAATTTCTACAGTGGGAACCTGAAATGCACGTGCCGTCATTCCTCTTTAGTGTCTCCACAGTTTCCAGTCCTTTTCAACTGCACCCTCTATGGATTGCAATGTGTAAATGACTTGTTGCAAAGTCGCTCAAAACCTCATGTAAAAAGGAACATGCCCCGTGTGAGGGTTGAACTCACGACCTTCAGATTATGAGACTGACGCGCTGCCTACTGCGCCAACGAGGCCAATGGTACAGCGACAATTTGTGAGAAAAAAAAACGATATTTAAAAGTAGAGGAAAAGTAGAGGAAATATGAAGGACTACTTCAAATAATAACCATACGCATCCAACGTCGGAAAATTCGGGATACATGTGTGTAATCTAGAACATTGCTGTCCAGTACTGTGTCCAAAGAGTCCAAATGTTATGTCCCAAGCCATTAGGACAAAACCAATGTTGCTGTCAAAACTTTGAATCATCCAGAACAAGAGTCATAAGGAGCTGACATATCAGTGTTTGTAAACCAGTTAAAAGTGAGCATTATAAATCAATGATATTAATCCAATTGGAGCAGGGTGGGGCTAACAGCCCATGTGGACTCCACTGCAAACGACAGAACCAATACCAGAGTGCCTTAGACTACGTATGGACATAGCGATCAATACACCAACTCTTGAGATATAAATCATTGGCTAAAGATACTCTGTTGCATTAGCCGGGAATCGAACCCGGGCCTCCCGCGTGGCAGGAGAGAATTCTACCACTGAACCACCAATGCTTGTAAATGACTTTTTTACGATTTACATTTTTCGAAAACGTACTATTAAGGGACCCTTATGCCCTGCCAGGACAATTTATCTGTGGTTTAAACCACTTCAAAGACTCCTTTGAAGTTTTGGAATGACAGTTAATCTTCCTGAATCTGAAATGTTAGATTTCAGAAAGTTGATCACCTGTCAGTGTTATGGCAGCTATAGGTGTTCAGAGGCTCTGTCTGCATTCCTGTCAATCTCAATTTTCTGCACATAGCAAAGAAGCACCACATGGTTTGGCCTGCAAGTAGTCCAAATTGCAGCTGCTCTGCTTTTCAGCAGAAATGCTAAATTACTCTTTAATTTCTACAGTGGGAACCTGAAATGCACGTGCCGTCATTCCTCTTTAGTGTCTCCACAGTTTCCAGTCCTTTTCTATGGAGGACCATACATGACTTAAGTAAAAATAAATAAATAAATAAATGTATAAATAAATACAGAAATAAATAAATAAATGAATAAATAAAAATGGAAATAAATAAATAAATACAGAAATAAATAAATAAATATGTTAATACCAAGAGAAATGTCAAAATAAATGTCTTAAATATATTTGCACATTTATTTATTCCCTGACACATTTCCTTTTCATTTGCAGTGTCCTTATGCTAATGAGAAAGGCGGGCCTAACCGCAGTCTCATGCAGGATTGGTCACAGGAGTGTAATGATCCAGCCCTACTACTTCTGCCTCTCAATGCTGGTGTCCAGTAGCTGTTTGCAGCGTTGAGCCAGTTCACACTTAAAATGAACTAGTTCAAGTTCAGAGGGTTAGTTAAGGTTATTTTTTATTGGGATGATTTAGCTGTCAGTAGTCCTGACTGTGAGCGTCACGTCTCGTGTTGTACTGAGCACAAGGAGCGAGCCGAGAGGAGAAGGAGGAAACAGAAACTCCAGCTCGGTACAAACCACCTGCAGCTTCTGCTCTGATCATGAAGCCGCTGATCTCTGAGCAGATGTGACCAGAGAAACTCTGTGTTTTCACTGTTTCCACTGTTCTACAAAGTCACTAACTGGCTGTTTCACGGTGAAGAGCTCAAGTCTCAGTCACTGCCCGTGTCTCTGAGCGAGTGTGTGGAGCAGCGCAAGGGCTGTGTGTGTGTAGCTCAGTTGACCAATCCTGCTCGAGACTGAGGTTAGGCCCGCCTTTCTCATTAGCATAAGGACACTGAAATCGAAAAATAAAAGTTGGAATAAATGTGGAAATAAATAAATAAATGTGGAAATAAATGCAGAATTAAATAAATCAATGTCTTAAACTTATTTCCACATTTATTTATTTATTTCCACTTTTATTCCAACTTTTATTTATTTCCACATTTATTTATTTCCACATTTCAGTGTCCTTATGCTAATGAGAAAGGCGGGCCTAACCTCAGTCTCGAGCAGGATTGGTCAACTGAGCTACACACACACACAGCCCCTGCGCTCCGTCACACACTCGCTCAGAGACACGGGCAGTGACTGAGACTTGAGCTCTTCACCGTGAAACAGCCGCTCAGTGACTTTGTAGAACAGTGGAGACACAGAGCTTCTCTGGTCACATCTGCTCAGAGATCAGCGGCTTCATGATCAGAGCAGAAGCTGCAGGTGGTTTGTACCGAGCTGGAGTTTCTGTTTCCTCCTTCTCCTCTCGGCTCGCTCCTTGTGCTCAGTACAACACGAGACGTGACGCTCACAGTCAGGACTACTGACAGCTAAATCATCCCAATAAAAAATAACCTTAACTAACCCTCTGAACTTGAACTAGTTCATTTTAAGTGTGAACTGGCTCAACGCTGCAAACAGCTACTGGACACCAGCATTGAGAGGCAGAAGTAGTAGGGCTGGATCATTACACTCCTGTGACCAATCCTGCATGAGACTGCGGCTAGGCCCGCCTTTCTCATTAGCATAAGGACACTGCAAATGAAAAGGAAATGTATCAGGGAATAAATAAATGTGCAAATATATTTAAGACATTTATTTTGACATTTCTCTTGGTATTAACATATTTATTTATTTATTTCTGTATTTATTTATTTATTTCCATTTTTATTTATTCATTTATTTATTTATTTCTGTATTTATTTATACATTTATTTATTTATTTATTTTTACTTAAGTCATGTATGGTCCTCCATACTTTTCAACTGCACCCTCTATGGATTGCAATGTGTAAATGACTTGTTGCAAAGTCGCTCAAGACCTCATGTAAAAAGGAACATGCCCTGTGTGAGGGTTGAACTCACGACCTTCAGATTATGAGACTGACGCCCTGCCTACTGCGCCAACGAGGCCAATGGTACAGAGACAATTTGTGAGAAAAAAAATGCTTGTAAATGACTTTTTCACGATTTACAATTTTCGAAAATGTACTATTAAGGGACCCTTATGCCCTGCCAGGACAATTTATCTGTGGTTTAAACCACTTCAAAGACTCCTTTGAAGTTTTGGAATGACAGTTAATCTTCCTGAATCTGAAATGTTAGATTTCAGAAAGTTGATCACCTGTCAGTGTTATGGCAGCTATAGGTGTTCAGAGGCTCTGTCTGCATTCCTGTCAATCTCAATTTTCTGCACATAGCAAAGAAGCACCACATGGTTTGGCCTGCAAATAGTCCAAATTGCAGCTGCTCTGCTTTTCACCAGAAATGCTAAATTACTCTTTAATTTCTACAGTGGGAACCTGAAATGCACGTGCCGTCATTCCTCTTTAGTGTCTCCACAGTTTCCAGTCCTTTTCAACTGCACCCTCTATGGATTGCAATGTGTAAATGACTTGTTGCAAAGTCGCTCAAAACCTCATGTAAAAAGGAACATGCCCCGTGTGAGGGTTGAACTCACGACCTTCAGATTATGAGACTGACGTGCTGCCTACTGCGCCAACGAGGCCAATGGTACAGCGACAATTTGTGAGAAAAAAAATCGATATTTAAAAGTAGAGGAAAAGTAGAGGAAATATGAAGGACTACTTCAAATAATAACCATACGCATCCAACGTCGGAAAATTCGGGATACATGTGTGTAATCTAGAACATTGCTGTCCAGTACTGTGTCCAAAGAGTCCAAATGTTATGTCCCAAGCCATTAGGACAAAACCAATGTTGCTGTCAAAACTTTGAATCATCCAGAACAAGAGTCATTAGGAGCTGACATATCAGTGTTTGTAAACCAGTTAAAAGTGAGCATTATAAATCAATGATATTAATCCAATTGGAGCAGGGTGGGGCTAACAGCCCATGTGGACTCCACTGCAAACGACAGAACCAATACCAGAGTGCCTTAGACTACAAGGATGGTATGGACATAGCGATCAATACACCAACTCTTGAGATATAAATCATTGGCTAAAGATACTCTGTTGCATTAGCCGGGAATCGAACCCGGGCCTCCCGCATGGCAGGCGAGAATTCTACCACTGAACCACCAATGCTTGTAAATGACTTTTTTACGATTTACATTTTTCGAAAACGTACTATTAAGGGACCCTTATGCCCTGCCAGGACAATTTATCTGTGGTTTAAACCACTTCAAAGACTCCTTTGAAGTTTTGGAATGACAGTTAATCTTCCTGAATCTGAAATGTTAGATTTCAGAAAGTTGATCACCTGTCAGTGTTATGGCAGCTATAGGTGTTCAGAGGCTCTGTCTGCATTCCTGTCAATCTCAATTTTCTGCACATAGCAAAGAAGCACCACATGGTTTGGCCTGCAAGTAGTCCAAATTGCAGCTGCTCTGCTTTTCACCAGAAATGCTAAATTACTCTTTAATTTCTACAGTGGGAACCTGAAATGCACGTGCCGTCATTCCTCTTTAGTGTCTCCACAGTTTCCAGTCCTTTTCAACTGCACCCTCTATGGATTGCAATGTGTAAATGACTTGTTGCAAAGTCGCTCAAAACCTCATGTAAAAAGGAACATGCCCCGTGTGAGGGTTGAACTCACGACCTTCAGATTATGAGACTGACGCGCTGCCTACTGCGCCAACGAGGCCAATTGTACAGAGACAATTTGTGAGAAAAAAAATCGATATTTAAAAGTAGAGGAAAAGTAGAGGAAATATGAAGGACTACTTCAAATAATAACCATACGCATCCAACGTCGGAAAATTCGGGATACATGTGTGTAATCTAGAACATTGCTGTCCAGTACTGTGTACAAAGAGTCCAAATATTATGTCCCAAGCCATTAGGACACAACTATATGTTGCTGTCAAAACTTTGAATCATCCAGAACAAGAGTCATAAGGAGCTGACATATCAGTGTTTGTAAACCAGTTAAAAGTGAGCATTATAAATCAATGATATTAATCCAATTGGAGCAGGGTGGGGCTAACAGCCCATGTGGACTCCACTGCAAACGACAGAACCAATACCAGAGTGCCTTAGACTACAAGGATGGTATGGACATAGCGATCAATACACCAACTCTTGAGATATAAATCATTGGCTAAAGATACTCTGTTGCATTAGCCGGGAATCGAACCCGGGCCTCCCGCGTGGCAGGCGAGAATTCTACCACTGAACCACCAATGCTTGTAAATGACTTTTTTACCATTTACATTTTTCGAAAACGTACTATTAAGGGACCCTTATGCCCTGCCAGGACAATTTATCTGTGGTTTAAACCACTTCAAAGACTCCTTTGAAGTTTTGGAATGACAGTTAATCTTCCTGAATCTGAAATGTTAGATTTCAGAAAGTTGATCACCTGTCAGTGTTATGGCAGCTATAGGTGTTCAGAGGCTCTGTCTGCATTCCTGTCAATCTCAATTTTCTGCACATAGCAAAGAAGCACCACATGGTTTGGCCTGCAAATAGTCCAAATTGCAGCTGCTCTGCTTTTCACCAGAAATGCTAAATTACTCTTTAATTTCTACAGTGGGAACCTGAAATGCACGTGCCGTCATTCCTCTTTAGTGTCTCCACAGTTTCCAGTCCTTTTCAACTGCACCCTCTATGGATTGCAATGTGTAAATGACTTGTTTCAAAGTCGCTCAAAACCTCATGTAAAAAGGAACATGCCCCGTGTGAGGGTTGAACTCACGACCTTCAGATTATGAGACTGACGCGCTGCCTACTGCGCCAAAGAGGCCAATGGTACAGAGACAATTTGTGAGAAAAAAAATCGATATTTAAAAGTAGAGGAAAAGTAAAGGAAATATGAAGGATTACTTCAAATAATAACCATACGCATCCAACGTCGGAAAATTCGGGATACATGTGTGTAATCTAGAACATTGCTGTCCAGTACTGTGTCCAAAGAGTCCAAATGTTATGTCCCAAGCCATTAGGACAAAACCAATGTTGCTGTCAAAACTTTGAATCATCCAGAACAAGAGTCATAAGGAGCTGACATATCAGTGTTTGTAAACCAGTTAAAAGTGAGCATTATAAATCAATGATATTAATCCAATTGGAGCAGGGTGGGGCTAACAGCCCATGTGGACTCCACTGCAAACGACAGAACCAATACCAGAGTGCCTTAGACTACAAGGACATAGCGATCAATACACCAACTCTTGAGATATAAATCATTGGCTAAAGATACTCTGTTGCATTAGCCGGGAATCGAACCCGGGCCTCCCGCGTGGCAGGCGAGAATTCTACCACTGAACCACCAATGCTTGTAAATGACTTTTTTACGATTTACGTTTTTCGAAAACGTACTATTAAGGGACCCTTATGCCCTGCCAGGACAATTTATCTGTGGTTTAAACCACTTCAAAGACTCCTTTGAAGTTTTGGAATGACAGTTAATCTTCCTGAATCTGAAATGTTAGATTTCAGAAAGTTGATCACCTGTCAGTGTTATGGCAGCTATAGGTGTTCAGAGGCTCTGTCTGCATTCCTGTCAATCTCAATTTTCTGCACATAGCAAAGAAGCACCACATGGTTTGGCCTGCAAGTAGTCCAAATTGCAGCTGCTCTGCTTTTCACCAGAAATGCTAAATTACTCTTTAATTTCTACAGTGGGAACCTGAAATGCACGTGCCGTCATTCCTCTTTAGTGTCTCCACAGTTTCCAGTCCTTTTCAACTGCACCCTCTATGGATTGCAATGTGTAAATGACTTGTTGCAAAGTCGCTCAAAACCTCATGTAAAAAGGAACATGCCCCGTGTGAGGGTTGAACTCACGACCTTCAGATTATGAGACTGACGCGCTGCCTACTGCGCCAACGAGGCCAATGGTACAGAGACAATTTGTGAGAAAAAAAATCGATATTTAAAAGTAGAGGAAAAGTAGAGGAAATATGAAGGACTACTTCAAATAATAACCATACGCATCCAACGTCGGAAAATTCGGGATACATGTGTGTAATCTAGAACATTGCTGTCCAGTACTGTGTACAAAGAGTCCAAATATTATGTCCCAAGCCATTAGGACACAACTATATGTTGCTGTCAAAACTTTGAATCATCCAGAACAAGAGTCATAAGGAGCTGACATATCAGTGTTTGTAAACCAGTTAAAAGTGAGCATTATAAATCAATGATATTAATCCAATTGGAGCAGGGTGGGGCTAACAGCCCATGTGGACTCCACTGCAAACGACAGAACCAATACCAGAGTGCCTTAGACTACAAGGATGGTATGGACATAGCGATCAATACACCAACTCTTGAGATATAAATCATTGGCTAAAGATACTCTGTTGCATTAGCCGGGAATCGAACCCGGGCCTCCCGCGTGGCAGGCGAGAATTCTACCACTGAACCACCAATGCTTGTAAATGACTTTTTTACCATTTACATTTTTCGAAAACGTACTATTAAGGGACCCTTATGCCCTGCCAGGACAATTTATCTGTGGTTTAAACCACTTCAAAGACTCCTTTGAAGTTTTGGAATGACAGTTAATCTTCCTGAATCTGAAATGTTAGATTTCAGAAAGTTGATCACCTGTCAGTGTTATGGCAGCTATAGGTGTTCAGAGGCTCTGTCTGCATTCCTGTCAATCTCAATTTTCTGCACATAGCAAAGAAGCACCACATGGTTTGGCCTGCAAATAGTCCAAATTGCAGCTGCTCTGCTTTTCACCAGAAATGCTAAATTACTCTTTAATTTCTACAGTGGGAACCTGAAATGCACGTGCCGTCATTCCTCTTTAGTGTCTCCACAGTTTCCAGTCCTTTTCAACTGCACCCTCTATGGATTGCAATGTGTAAATGACTTGTTGCAAAGTCGCTCAAAACCTCATGTAAAAAGGAACATGCCCCGTGTGAGGGTTGAACTCACGACCTTCAGATTATGAGACTGACGCGCTGCCTACTGCGCCAACGAGGCCAATGGTACAGCGACAATTTGTGAGAAAAAAAATCGATATTTAAAAGTAGAGGAAAAGTAGAGGAAATATGAAGGACTACTTCAAATAATAACCATACGCATCCAACGTCGGAAAATTCGGGATACATGTGTGTAATCTAGAACATTGCTGTCCAGTACTGTGTCCAAAGAGTCCAAATGTTATGTCCCAAGCCATTAGGACAAAACCAATGTTGCTGTCAAAACTTTGAATCATCCAGAACAAGAGTCATAAGGAGCTGACATATCAGTGTTTGTAAACCAGTTAAAAGTGAGCATTATAAATCAATGATATTAATCCAATTGGAGCAGGGTGGGGCTAACAGCCCATGTGGACTCCACTGCAAACGACAGAACCAATACCAGAGTGCCTTAGACTACAAGGATGGTATGGACATAGCGATCAATACACCAACTCTTGAGATATAAATCATTGGCTAAAGATACTCTGTTGCATTAGCCGGGAATCGAACCCGGGCCTCCCGCGTGGCAGGCGAGAATTCTACCACTGAACCACCAATGCTTGTAAATGACTTTTTTACCATTTACATTTTTCGAAAACGTACTATTAAGGGACCCTTATGCCCTGCCAGGACAATTTATCTGTGGTTTAAACCACTTCAAAGACTCCTTTGAAGTTTTGGAATGACAGTTAATCTTCCTGAATCTGAAATGTTAGATTTCAGAAAGTTGATCACCTGTCAGTGTTATGGCAGCTATAGGTGTTCAGAGGCTCTGTCTGCATTCCTGTCAATCTCAATTTTCTGCACATAGCAAAGAAGCACCACATGGTTTGGCCTGCAAATAGTCCAAATTGCAGCTGCTCTGCTTTTCACCAGAAATGCTAAATTACTCTTTAATTTCTACAGTGGGAACCTGAAATGCACGTGCCGTCATTCCTCTTTAGTGTCTCCACAGTTTCCAGTCCTTTTCAACTGCACCCTCTATGGATTGCAATGTGTAAATGACTTGTTTCAAAGTCGCTCAAAACCTCATGTAAAAAGGAACATGCCCCGTGTGAGGGTTGAACTCACGACCTTCAGATTATGAGACTGACGCGCTGCCTACTGCGCCAACGAGGCCAATGGTACAGAGACAATTTGTGAGAAAAAAAATCGATATTTAAAAGTAGAGGAAAAGTAAAGGAAATATGAAGGATTACTTCAAATAATAACCATACGCATCCAACGTCGGAAAATTCGGGATACATGTGTGTAATCTAGAACATTGCTGTCCAGTACTGTGTCCAAAGAGTCCAAATGTTATGTCCCAAGCCATTAGGACAAAACCAATGTTGCTGTCAAAACTTTGAATCATCCAGAACAAGAGTCATAAGGAGCTGACATATCAGTGTTTGTAAACCAGTTAAAAGTGAGCATTATAAATCAATGATATTAATCCAATTGGAGCAGGGTGGGGCTAACAGCCCATGTGGACTCCACTGCAAACGACAGAACCAATACCAGAGTGCCTTAGACTACAAGGACATAGCGATCAATACACCAACTCTTGAGATATAAATCATTGGCTAAAGATACTCTGTTGCATTAGCCGGGAATCGAACCCGGGCCTCCCGCGTGGCAGGCGAGAATTCTACCACTGAACCACCAATGCTTGTAAATGACTTTTTTACGATTTACATTTTTCGAAAACGTACTATTAAGGGACCCTTATGCCCTGCCAGGACAATTTATCTGTGGTTTAAACCACTTCAAAGACTCCTTTGAAGTTTTGGAATGACAGTTAATCTTCCTGAATCTGAAATGTTAGATTTCAGAAAGTTGATCACCTGTCAGTGTTATGGCAGCTATAGGTGTTCAGAGGCTCTGTCTGCATTCCTGTCAATCTCAATTTTCTGCACATAGCAAAGAAGCACCACATGGTTTGGCCTGCAAGTAGTCCAAATTGCAGCTGCTCTGCTTTTCACCAGAAATGCTAAATTACTCTTTAATTTCTACAGTGGGAACCTGAAATGCACGTGCCGTCATTCCTCTTTAGTGTCTCCACAGTTTCCAGTCCTTTTCAACTGCACCCTCTATGGATTGCAATGTGTAAATGACTTGTTGCAAAGTCGCTCAAGACCTCATGCAAAAAGGAACATGCCCCGTGTGAGGGTTGAACTCACCACCTTCAGATTATGAGACTGACGCGCTGCCTACTGCGCCAACGAGGCCAATGGTACAGAGACAATTTGTGAGAAAAAAAATCGATATTTAAAAGTAGAGGAAAAGTAGAGGAAATATGAAGGACTACTTCAAATAATAACCATACGCATCCAACGTCGGAAAATTCGGGATACATGTGTGTAATCTAGAACATTGCTGTCCAGTACTGTGTACAAAGAGTCCAAATTTTATGTCCCAAGCCATTAGGACACAACTATATGTTGCTGTCAAAACTTTGAATCATCCAGAACAAGAGTCATAAGGAGCTGACATATCAGTGTTTGTAAACCAGTTAAAAGTGAGCATTATAAATCAATGATATTAATCCAATTGGAGCAGGGTGGGGCTAACAGCCCATGTGGACTCCACTGCAAACGACAGAACCAATACCAGAGTGCCTTAGACTACAAGGACATAGCGATCAATACACCAACTCTTGAGATATAAATCATTGGCTAAAGATACTCTGTTGCATTAGCCGGGAATCGAACCCGGGCCTCCCGCGTGGCAGGCGAGAATTCTACCACTGAACCACCAATGCTTGTAAATGACTTTTTTACGATTTACATTTTTCGAAAACGTACTATTAAGGGACCCTTATGCCCTGCCAGGACAATTTATCTGTGGTTTAAACCACTTCAAAGACTCCTTTGAAGTTTTGGAATGACAGTTAATCTTCCTGAATCTGAAATGTTAGATTTCAGAAAGTTGATCACCTGTCAGTGTTATGGCAGCTATAGGTGTTCAGAGGCTCTGTCTGCATTCCTGTCAATCTCAATTTTCTGCACATAGCAAAGAAGCACCACATGGTTTGGCCTGCAAGTAGTCCAAATTGCAGCTGCTCTGCTTTTCACCAGAAATGCTAAATTACTCTTTAATTTCTACAGTGGGAACCTGAAATGCACGTGCCGTCATTCCTCTTTAGTGTCTCCACAGTTTCCAGTCCTTTTCAACTGCACCCTCTATGGATTGCAATGTGTAATTGCAAAGTCGCTCAAAACCTCATGTAAAAAGGAACATGCCCCGTGTGAGGGTTGAACTCACCACCTTCAGATTATGAGACTGACGCGCTGCCTACTGCGCCAACGAGGCCAATGGTACAGCGACAATTTGTGAGAAAAAAAAACGATATTTAAAAGTAGAGGAAAAGTAGAGGAAATATGAAGGACTACTTCAAATAATAACCATACGCATCCAACGTCGGAAAATTCGGGATACATGTGTGTAATCTAGAACATTGCTGTCCAGTACTGTGTCCAAAGAGTCCAAATGTTATGTCCCAAGCCATTAGGACAAAACCAATATTGCTGTCAAAACTTTGAATCATCCAGAACAAGAGTCATAAGGAGCTGACATATCAGTGTTTGTAAACCAGTTAAAAGTGAGCATTATAAATCAATGATATTAATCCAATTGGAGCAGGGTGGGGCTAACAGCCCATGTGGACTCCACTGCAAACGACAGAACCAATACCAGAGTGCCTTAGACTACAAGGATGGTATGGACATAGCGATTAATACACCAACTCTTGAGATATAAATCATTGGCTAAAGATACTCTGTTGCATTAGCCGGGAATCGAACCCGGGCCTCCCGCGTGGCAGGCGAGAATTCTACCACTGAACCACCAATGCTTGTAAATGACTTTTTTACGATTTACATTTTTCGAAAACGTACTATTAAGGGACCCTTATGCCCTGCCAGGACAATTTATCTGTGGTTTAAACCACTTCAAAGACTCCTTTGAAGTTTTGGAATGACAGTTAATCTTCCTGAATCTGAAATGTTAGATTTCAGAAAGTTGATCACCTGTCAGTGTTATGGCAGCTATAGGTGTTCAGAGGCTCTGTCTGCATTCCTGTCAATCTCAATTTTCTGCACATAGCAAAGAAGCACCACATGGTTTGGCCTGCAAGTAGTCCAAATTGCAGCTGCTCTGCTTTTCACCAGAAATGCTAAATTACTCTTTAATTTCTACAGTGGGAACCTGAAATGCACGTGCCGTCATTCCTCTTTAGTGTCTCCACAGTTTCCAGTCCTTTTCAACTGCACCCTCTATGGATTGCAATGTGTAAATGACTTGTTGCAAAGTCGCTCAAAACCTCATGTAAAAAGGAACATGCCCCGTGTGAGGGTTGAACTCACCACATTCAGATTATGAGACTGACGCGCTGCCTACTGCGCCAACGAGGCCAATGGTACAGCGACAATTTGTGAGAAAAAAAATCGATATTTAAAAGTAGAGGAAAAGTAGAGGAAATATGAAGGACTACTTCAAATAATAACCATACGCATCCAACGTCGGAAAATTCGGGATACATGTGTGTAATCTAGAACATTGCTGTCCAGTACTGTGTACAAAGAGTCCAAATATTATGTCCCAAGCCATTAGGACACAACTATATGTTGCTGTCAAAACTTTGAATCATCCAGAACAAGAGTCATAAGGAGCTGACATATCAGTGTTTGTAAACCAGTTAAAAGTGAGCATTATAAATCAATGATATTAATCCAATTGGAGCAGGGTGGGGCTAACAGCCCATGTGGACTCCACTGCAAACGACAGAACCAATACCAGAGTGCCTTAGACTACAAGGACATAGCGATCAATACACCAACTCTTGAGATATAAATCATTGGCTAAAGATACTCTGTTGCATTAGCCGGGAATCGAACCCGGGCCTCCCGCGTGGCAGGCGAGAATTCTACCACTGAACCACCAATGCTTGTAAATGACTTTTTTACCATTTACATTTTTCGAAAACGTACTATTAAGGGACCCTTATGCCCTGCCAGGACAATTTATCTGTGGTTTAAACCACTTCAAAGACTCCTTTGAAGTTTTGGAATGACAGTTAATCTTCCTGAATCTGAAATGTTAGATTTCAGAAAGTTGATCACCTGTCAGTGTTATGGCAGCTATAGGTGTTCAGAGGCTCTGTCTGCATTCCTGTCAATCTCAATTTTCTGCACATAGCAAAGAAGCACCACATGGTTTGGCCTGCAAATAGTCCAAATTGCAGCTGCTCTGCTTTTCACCAGAAATGCTAAATTACTCTTTAATTTCTACAGTGGGAACCTGAAATGCACGTGCCGTCATTCCTCTTTAGTGTCTCCACAGTTTCCAGTCCTTTTCAACTGCACCCTCTATGGATTGCAATGTGTAAATGACTTGTTGCAAAGTCGCTCAAAACCTCATGTAAAAAGGAACATGCCCCGTGTGAGGGTTGAACTCACGACCTTCAGATTATGAGACTGACGCGCTGCCTACTGCGCCAACGAGGCCAATGGTACAGAGACAATTTGTGAGAAAAAAAATCGATATTTAAAAGTAGAGGAAAAGTAGAGGAAATATGAAGGACTACTTCAAATAATAACCATACGCATCCAACGTCGGAAAATTCGGGATACATGTGTGTAATCTAGAACATTGCTGTCCAGTACTGTGTCCAAAGAGTCCAAATGTTATGTCCCAAGCCATTAGGACAAAACCAATGTTGCTGTCAAAACTTTGAATCATCCAGAACAAGAGTCATAAGGAGCTGACATATCAGTGTTTGTAAACCAGTTAAAAGTGAGCATTATAAATCAATGATATTAATCCAATTGGAGCAGGGTGGGGCTAACAGCCCATGTGGACTCCACTGCAAACGACAGAACCAATACCAGAGTGCCTTAGACTACAAGGATGGTATGGACATAGCGATCAATACACCAACTCTTGAGATATAAATCATTGGCTAAAGATACTCTGTTGCATTAGCCGGGAATCGAACCCGGGCCTCCCGCGTGGCAGGTGAGAATTCTACCACTGAACCACCAATGCTTGTAAATGACTTTTTTACGATTTACATTTTTCGAAAACGTACTATTAAGGGACCCTTATGCCCTGCCAGGACAATTTATCTGTGGTTTAAACCACTTCAAAGACTCCTTTGAAGTTTTGGAATGACAGTTAATCTTCCTGAATCTGAAATGTTAGATTTCAGAAAGTTGATCACCTGTCAGTGTTATGGCAGCTATAGGTGTTCAGAGGCTCTGTCTGCATTCCTGTCAATCTCAATTTTCTGCACATAGCAAAGAAGCACCACATGGTTTGGCCTGCAAGTAGTCCAAATTGCAGCTGCTCTGCTTTTCACCAGAAATGCTAAATTACTCTTTAATTTCTACAGTGGGAACCTGAAATGCACGTGCCGTCATTCCTCTTTAGTGTCTCCACAGTTTCCAGTCCTTTTCAACTGCACCCTCTATGGATTGCAATGTGTAAATGACTTGTTGCAAAGTCGCTCAAAACCTCATGTAAAAAGGAACATGCCCCGTGTGAGGGTTGAACTCACGACCTTCAGATTATGAGACTGACGCGCTGCCTACTGCGCCAACGAGGCCAATGGTACAGAGACAATTTGTGAGAAAAAAAATCTTTAAAAGTAGAGGAAAAGTAGAGGAAATATGAAGGACTACTTCAAATAATAACCATACGCATCCAACGTCGGAAAATTCGGGATACATGTGTGTAATCTAGAACATTGCTGTCCAGTACTGTGTCCAAAGAGTCCAAATGTTATGTCCCAAGCCATTAGGACAAAACCAATGTTGCTGTCAAAACTTTGAATCATCCAGAACAAGAGTCATAAGGAGCTGACATATCAGTGTTTGTAAACCAGTTAAAAGTGAGCATTATAAATCAATGATATTAATCCAATTGGAGCAGGGTGGGGCTAACAGCCCATGTGGACTCCACTGCAAACGACAGAACCAATACCAGAGTGCCTTAGACTACAAGGATGGTATGGACATAGCGATCAATACACCAACTCTTGAGATATAAATCATTGGCTAAAGATACTCTGTTGCATTAGCCGGGAATCGAACCCGGGCCTCCCGCGTGGCAGGCGAGAATTCTACCACTGAACCACCAATGCTTGTAAATGACTTTTTTACCATTTACATTTTTCGAAAACGTACTATTAAGGGACCCTTATGCCCTGCCAGGACAATTTATCTGTGGTTTAAACCACTTCAAAGACTCCTTTGAAGTTTTGGAATGACAGTTAATCTTCCTGAATCTGAAATGTTAGATTTCAGAAAGTTGATCACCTGTCAGTGTTATGGCAGCTATAGGTGTTCAGAGGCTCTGTCTGCATTCCTGTCAATCTCAATTTTCTGCACATAGCAAAGAAGCACCACATGGTTTGGCCTGCAAATAGTCCAAATTGCAGCTGCTCTGCTTTTCACCAGAAATGCTAAATTACTCTTTAATTTCTACAGTGGGAACCTGAAATGCACGTGCCGTCATTCCTCTTTAGTGTCTCCACAGTTTCCAGTCCTTTTCAACTGCACCCTCTATGGATTGCAATGTGTAAATGACTTGTTTCAAAGTCGCTCAAAACCTCATGTAAAAAGGAACATGCCCCGTGTGAGGGTTGAACTCACGACCTTCAGATTATGAGACTGACGCGCTGCCTACTGCGCCAACGAGGCCAATGGTACAGAGACAATTTGTGAGAAAAAAAATCGATATTTAAAAGTAGAGGAAAAGTAAAGGAAATATGAAGGATTACTTCAAATAATAACCATACGCATCCAACGTCGGAAAATTCGGGATACATGTGTGTAATCTAGAACATTGCTGTCCAGTACTGTGTCCAAAGAGTCCAAATGTTATGTCCCAAGCCATTAGGACAAAACCAATGTTGCTGTCAAAACTTTGAATCATCCAGAACAAGAGTCATAAGGAGCTGACATATCAGTGTTTGTAAACCAGTTAAAAGTGAGCATTATAAATCAATGATATTAATCCAATTGGAGCAGGGTGGGGCTAACAGCCCATGTGGACTCCACTGCAAACGACAGAACCAATACCAGAGTGCCTTAGACTACAAGGACATAGCGATCAATACACCAACTCTTGAGATATAAATCATTGGCTAAAGATACTCTGTTGCATTAGCCGGGAATCGAACCCGGGCCTCCCGCGTGGCAGGCGAGAATTCTACCACTGAACCACCAATGCTTGTAAATGACTTTTTTACGATTTACATTTTTCGAAAACGTACTATTAAGGGACCCTTATGCCCTGCCAGGACAATTTATCTGTGGTTTAAACCACTTCAAAGACTCCTTTGAAGTTTTGGAATGACAGTTAATCTTCCTGAATCTGAAATGTTAGATTTCAGAAAGTTGATCACCTGTCAGTGTTATGGCAGCTATAGGTGTTCAGAGGCTCTGTCTGCATTCCTGTCAATCTCAATTTTCTGCACATAGCAAAGAAGCACCACATGGTTTGGCCTGCAAGTAGTCCAAATTGCAGCTGCTCTGCTTTTCACCAGAAATGCTAAATTACTCTTTAATTTCTACAGTGGGAACCTGAAATGCACGTGCCGTCATTCCTCTTTAGTGTCTCCACAGTTTCCAGTCCTTTTCAACTGCACCCTCTATGGATTGCAATGTGTAAATGACTTGTTGCAAAGTCGCTCAAAACCTCATGTAAAAAGGAACATGCCCCGTGTGAGGGTTGAACTCACGACCTTCAGATTATGAGACTGACGCGCTGCCTACTGCGCCAACGAGGCCAATGGTACAGAGACAATTTGTGAGAAAAAAAATCTTTAAAAGTAGAGGAAAAGTAGAGGAAATATGAAGGACTACTTCAAATAATAACCATACGCATCCAACGTCGGAAAATTCGGGATACATGTGTGTAATCTAGAACATTGCTGTCCAGTACTGTGTCCAAAGAGTCCAAATGTTATGTCCCAAGCCATTAGGACAAAACCAATGTTGCTGTCAAAACTTTGAATCATCCAGAACAAGAGTCATAAGGAGCTGACATATCAGTGTTTGTAAACCAGTTAAAAGTGAGCATTATAAATCAATGATATTAATCCAATTGGAGCAGGGTGGGGCTAACAGCCCATGTGGACTCCACTGCAAACGACAGAACCAATACCAGAGTGCCTTAGACTACAAGGATGGTATGGACATAGCGATCAATACACCAACTCTTGAGATATAAATCATTGGCTAAAGATACTCTGTTGCATTAGCCGGGAATCGAACCCAGGCCTCCCGCGTGGCAGGCGAGAATTCTACCACTGAACCACCAATGCTTGTAAATGACTTTTTTACGATTTACATTTTTCGAAAACGTACTATTAAGGGACCCTTATGCCCTGCCAGGACAATTTATCTGTGGTTTAAACCACTTCAAAGACTCCTTTGAAGTTTTGGAATGACAGTTAATCTTCCTGAATCTGAAATGTTAGATTTCAGAAAGTTGATCACCTGTCAGTGTTATGGCAGCTATAGGTGTTCAGAGGCTCTGTCTGCATTCCTGTCAATCTCAATTTTCTGCACATAGCAAAGAAGCACCACATGGTTTGGCCTGCAAGTAGTCCAAATTGCAGCTGCTCTGCTTTTCACCAGAAATGCTAAATTACTCTTTAATTTCTACAGTGGGAACCTGAAATGCACGTGCCGTCATTCCTCTTTAGTGTCTCCACAGTTTCCAGTCCTTTTCAACTGCACCCTCTATGGATTGCAATGTGTAAATGACTTGTTGCAAAGTCGCTCAAAACCTCATGTAAAAAGGAACATGCCCCGTGTGAGGGTTGAACTCACGACCTTCAGATTATGAGACTGACGCGCTGCCTACTGCGCCAACGAGGCCAATGGTACAGAGACAATTTGTGAGAAAAAAAATCGATATTTAAAAGTAGAGGAAAAGTAGAGGAAATATGAAGGACTACTTCAAATAATAACCATACGCATCCAACGTCGGAAAATTCGGGATACATGTGTGTAATCTAGAACATTGCTGCCCAGTACTGTGTCCAAAGAGTCCAAATGTTATGTCCCAAGCCATTAGGACAAAACCAATATTGCTGTCAAAACTTTGAATCATCCAGAACAAGAGTCATAAGGAGCTGACATATCAGTGTTTGTAAACCAGTTAAAAGTGAGCATTATAAATCAATGATATTAATCCAATTGGAGCAGGGTGGGGCTAACAGCCCATGTGGACTCCACTGCAAACGACAGAACCAATACCAGAGTGCCTTAGACTACAAGGATGGTATGGACATAGCGATCAATACACCAACTCTTGAGATATAAATCATTGGCTAAAGATACTCTGTTGCATTAGCCGGGAATCGAACCCGGGCCTCCCGCGTGGCAGGCGAGAATTCTACCACTGAACCACCAATGCTTGTAAATGACTTTTTTACCATTTACATTTTTCGAAAACGTACTATTAAGGGACCCTTATGCCCTGCCAGGACAATTTATCTGTGGTTTAAACCACTTCAAAGACTCCTTTGAAGTTTTGGAATGACAGTTAATCTTCCTGAATCTGAAATGTTAGATTTCAGAAAGTTGATCACCTGTCAGTGTTATGGCAGCTATAGGTGTTCAGAGGCTCTGTCTGCATTCCTGTCAATCTCAATTTTCTGCACATAGCAAAGAAGCACCACATGGTTTGGCCTGCAAGTTGTCCAAATTGCAGCTGCTCTGCTTTTCACCAGAAATGCTAAATTACTCTTTAATTTCTACAGTGGGAACCTGAAATGCACGTGCCGTCATTCCTCTTTAGTGTCTCCACAGTTTCCAGTCCTTTTCAACTGCACCCTCTATGGATTGCAATGTGTAAATGACTTGTTGCAAAGTCGCTCAAAACCTCATGTAAAAAGGAACATGCCCCGTGTGAGGGTTGAACTCACCACATTCAGATTATGAGACTGACGCGCTGCCTACTGCGCCAACGAGGCCAATGGTACAGCGACAATTTGTGAGAAAAAAAATCGATATTTAAAAGTAGAGGAAAAGTAGAGGAAATATGAAGGACTACTTCAAATAATAACCATACGCATCCAACGTCGGAAAATTCGGGATACATGTGTGTAATCTAGAACATTGCTGTCCAGTACTGTGTACAAAGAGTCCAAATATTATGTCCCAAGCCATTAGGACACAACTATATGTTGCTGTCAAAACTTTGAATCATCCAGAACAAGAGTCATAAGGAGCTGACATATCAGTGTTTGTAAACCAGTTAAAAGTGAGCATTATAAATCAATGATATTAATCCAATTGGAGCAGGGTGGGGCTAACAGCCCATGTGGACTCCACTGCAAACGACAGAACCAATACCAGAGTGCCTTAGACTACAAGGACATAGCGATCAATACACCAACTCTTGAGATATAAATCATTGGCTAAAGATACTCTGTTGCATTAGCCGGGAATCGAACCCGGGCCTCCCGCGTGGCAGGCGAGAATTCTACCACTGAACCACCAATGCTTGTAAATGACTTTTTTACCATTTACATTTTTCGAAAACGTACTATTAAGGGACCCTTATGCCCTGCCAGGACAATTTATCTGTGGTTTAAACCACTTCAAAGACTCCTTTGAAGTTTTGGAATGACAGTTAATCTTCCTGAATCTGAAATGTTAGATTTCAGAAAGTTGATCACCTGTCAGTGTTATGGCAGCTATAGGTGTTCAGAGGCTCTGTCTGCATTCCTGTCAATCTCAATTTTCTGCACATAGCAAAGAAGCACCACATGGTTTGGCCTGCAAATAGTCCAAATTGCAGCTGCTCTGCTTTTCACCAGAAATGCTAAATTACTCTTTAATTTCTACAGTGGGAACCTGAAATGCACGTGCCGTCATTCCTCTTTAGTGTCTCCACAGTTTCCAGTCCTTTTCAACTGCACCCTCTATGGATTGCAATGTGTAAATGACTTGTTGCAAAGTCGCTCAAAACCTCATGTAAAAAGGAACATGCCCCGTGTGAGGGTTGAACTCACGACCTTCAGATTATGAGACTGACGCGCTGCCTACTGCGCCAACGAGGCCAATGGTACAGAGACAATTTGTGAGAAAAAAAATCTTTAAAAGTAGAGGAAAAGTAGAGGAAATATGAAGGACTACTTCAAATAATAACCATACGCATCCAACGTCGGAAAATTCGGGATACATGTGTGTAATCTAGAACATTGCTGTCCAGTACTGTGTCCAAAGAGTCCAAATGTTATGTCCCAAGCCATTAGGACAAAACCAATGTTGCTGTCAAAACTTTGAATCATCCAGAACAAGAGTCATAAGGAGCTGACATATCAGTGTTTGTAAACCAGTTAAAAGTGAGCATTATAAATCAATGATATTAATCCAATTGGAGCAGGGTGGGGCTAACAGCCCATGTGGACTCCACTGCAAACGACAGAACCAATACCAGAGTGCCTTAGACTACAAGGATGGTATGGACATAGCGATCAATACACCAACTCTTGAGATATAAATCATTGGCTAAAGATACTCTGTTGCATTAGCCGGGAATCGAACCCAGGCCTCCCGCGTGGCAGGCGAGAATTCTACCACTGAACCACCAATGCTTGTAAATGACTTTTTTACGATTTACATTTTTCGAAAACGTACTATTAAGGGACCCTTATGCCCTGCCAGGACAATTTATCTGTGGTTTAAACCACTTCAAAGACTCCTTTGAAGTTTTGGAATGACAGTTAATCTTCCTGAATCTGAAATGTTAGATTTCAGAAAGTTGATCACCTGTCAGTGTTATGGCAGCTATAGGTGTTCAGAGGCTCTGTCTGCATTCCTGTCAATCTCAATTTTCTGCACATAGCAAAGAAGCACCACATGGTTTGGCCTGCAAGTAGTCCAAATTGCAGCTGCTCTGCTTTTCACCAGAAATGCTAAATTACTCTTTAATTTCTACAGTGGGAACCTGAAATGCACGTGCCGTCATTCCTCTTTAGTGTCTCCACAGTTTCCAGTCCTTTTCAACTGCACCCTCTATGGATTGCAATGTGTAAATGACTTGTTGCAAAGTCGCTCAAAACCTCATGTAAAAAGGAACATGCCCCGTGTGAGGGTTGAACTCACGACCTTCAGATTATGAGACTGACGCGCTGCCTACTGCGCCAACGAGGCCAATGGTACAGAGACAATTTGTGAGAAAAAAAATCGATATTTAAAAGTAGAGGAAAAGTAGAGGAAATATGAAGGACTACTTCAAATAATAACCATACGCATCCAACGTCGGAAAATTCGGGATACATGTGTGTAATCTAGAACATTGCTGCCCAGTACTGTGTCCAAAGAGTCCAAATGTTATGTCCCAAGCCATTAGGACAAAACCAATGTTGCTGTCAAAACTTTGAATCATCCAGAACAAGAGTCATAAGGAGCTGACATATCAGTGTTTGTAAACCAGTTAAAAGTGAGCATTATAAATCAATGATATTAATCCAATTGGAGCAGGGTGGGGCTAACAGCCCATGTGGACTCCACTGCAAACGACAGAACCAATACCAGAGTGCCTTAGACTACAAGGATGGTATGGACATAGCGATCAATACACCAACTCTTGAGATATAAATCATTGGCTAAAGATACTCTGTTGCATTAGCCGGGAATCGAACCCGGGCCTCCCGCGTGGCAGGTGAGAATTCTACCACTGAACCACCAATGCTTGTAAATGACTTTTTTACGATTTACATTTTTCGAAAACGTACTATTAAGGGACCCTTATGCCCTGCCAGGACAATTTATCTGTGGTTTAAACCACTTCAAAGACTCCTTTGAAGTTTTGGAATGACAGTTAATCTTCCTGAATCTGAAATGTTAGATTTCAGAAAGTTGATCACCTGTCAGTGTTATGGCAGCTATAGGTGTTCAGAGGCTCTGTCTGCATTCCTGTCAATCTCAATTTTCTGCACATAGCAAAGAAGCACCACATGGTTTGGCCTGCAAGTAGTCCAAATTGCAGCTGCTCTGCTTTTCACCAGAAATGCTAAATTACTCTTTAATTTCTACAGTGGGAACCTGAAATGCACGTGCCGTCATTCCTCTTTAGTGTCTCCACAGTTTCCAGTCCTTTTCAACTGCACCCTCTATGGATTGCAATGTGTAAATGACTTGTTGCAAAGTCGCTCAAAACCTCATGTAAAAAGGAACATGCCCCGTGTGAGGGTTGAACTCACGACCTTCAGATTATGAGACTGACGCGCTGCCTACTGCGCCAACGAGGCCAATGGTACAGAGACAATTTGTGAGAAAAAAAATCTTTAAAAGTAGAGGAAAAGTAGAGGAAATATGAAGGACTACTTCAAATAATAACCATACGCATCCAACGTCGGAAAATTCGGGATACATGTGTGTAATCTAGAACATTGCTGTCCAGTACTGTGTCCAAAGAGTCCAAATGTTATGTCCCAAGCCATTAGGACAAAACCAATGTTGCTGTCAAAACTTTGAATCATCCAGAACAAGAGTCATAAGGAGCTGACATATCAGTGTTTGTAAACCAGTTAAAAGTGAGCATTATAAATCAATGATATTAATCCAATTGGAGCAGGGTGGGGCTAACAGCCCATGTGGACTCCACTGCAAACGACAGAACCAATACCAGAGTGCCTTAGACTACAAGGATGGTATGGACATAGCGATCAATACACCAACTCTTGAGATATAAATCATTGGCTAAAGATACTCTGTTGCATTAGCCGGGAATCGAACCCAGGCCTCCCGCGTGGCAGGCGAGAATTCTACCACTGAACCACCAATGCTTGTAAATGACTTTTTTACGATTTACATTTTTCGAAAACGTACTATTAAGGGACCCTTATGCCCTGCCAGGACAATTTATCTGTGGTTTAAACCACTTCAAAGACTCCTTTGAAGTTTTGGAATGACAGTTAATCTTCCTGAATCTGAAATGTTAGATTTCAGAAAGTTGATCACCTGTCAGTGTTATGGCAGCTATAGGTGTTCAGAGGCTCTGTCTGCATTCCTGTCAATCTCAATTTTCTGCACATAGCAAAGAAGCACCACATGGTTTGGCCTGCAAGTAGTCCAAATTGCAGCTGCTCTGCTTTTCACCAGAAATGCTAAATTACTCTTTAATTTCTACAGTGGGAACCTGAAATGCACGTGCCGTCATTCCTCTTTAGTGTCTCCACAGTTTCCAGTCCTTTTCAACTGCACCCTCTATGGATTGCAATGTGTAAATGACTTGTTGCAAAGTCGCTCAAAACCTCATGTAAAAAGGAACATGCCCCGTGTGAGGGTTGAACTCACGACCTTCAGATTATGAGACTGACGCGCTGCCTACTGCGCCAACGAGGCCAATGGTACAGAGACAATTTGTGAGAAAAAAAATCGATATTTAAAAGTAGAGGAAAAGTAGAGGAAATATGAAGGACTACTTCAAATAATAACCATACGCATCCAACGTCGGAAAATTCGGGATACATGTGTGTAATCTAGAACATTGCTGCCCAGTACTGTGTCCAAAGAGTCCAAATGTTATGTCCCAAGCCATTAGGACAAAACCAATGTTGCTGTCAAAACTTTGAATCATCCAGAACAAGAGTCATAAGGAGCTGACATATCAGTGTTTGTAAACCAGTTAAAAGTGAGCATTATAAATCAATGATATTAATCCAATTGGAGCAGGGTGGGGCTAACAGCCCATGTGGACTCCACTGCAAACGACAGAACCAATACCAGAGTGCCTTAGACTACAAGGATGGTATGGACATAGCGATCAATACACCAACTCTTGAGATATAAATCATTGGCTAAAGATACTCTGTTGCATTAGCCGGGAATCGAACCCGGGCCTCCCGCGTGGCAGGTGAGAATTCTACCACTGAACCACCAATGCTTGTAAATGACTTTTTTACGATTTACATTTTTCGAAAACGTACTATTAAGGGACCCTTATGCCCTGCCAGGACAATTTATCTGTGGTTTAAACCACTTCAAAGACTCCTTTGAAGTTTTGGAATGACAGTTAATCTTCCTGAATCTGAAATGTTAGATTTCAGAAAGTTGATCACCTGTCAGTGTTATGGCAGCTATAGGTGTTCAGAGGCTCTGTCTGCATTCCTGTCAATCTCAATTTTCTGCACATAGCAAAGAAGCACCACATGGTTTGGCCTGCAAGTAGTCCAAATTGCAGCTGCTCTGCTTTTCACCAGAAATGCTAAATTACTCTTTAATTTCTACAGTGGGAACCTGAAATGCACGTGCCGTCATTCCTCTTTAGTGTCTCCACAGTTTCCAGTCCTTTTCAACTGCACCCTCTATGGATTGCAATGTGTAAATGACTTGTTGCAAAGTCGCTCAAAACCTCATGTAAAAAGGAACATGCCCCGTGTGAGGGTTGAACTCACGACCTTCAGATTATGAGACTGACGCGCTGCCTACTGCGCCAACGAGGCCAATGGTACAGAGACAATTTGTGAGAAAAAAAATCTTTAAAAGTAGAGGAAAAGTAGAGGAAATATGAAGGACTACTTCAAATAATAACCATACGCATCCAACGTCGGAAAATTCGGGATACATGTGTGTAATCTAGAACATTGCTGTCCAGTACTGTGTCCAAAGAGTCCAAATGTTATGTCCCAAGCCATTAGGACAAAACCAATGTTGCTGTCAAAACTTTGAATCATCCAGAACAAGAGTCATAAGGAGCTGACATATCAGTGTTTGTAAACCAGTTAAAAGTGAGCATTATAAATCAATGATATTAATCCAATTGGAGCAGGGTGGGGCTAACAGCCCATGTGGACTCCACTGCAAACGACAGAACCAATACCAGAGTGCCTTAGACTACAAGGATGGTATGGACATAGCGATCAATACACCAACTCTTGAGATATAAATCATTGGCTAAAGATACTCTGTTGCATTAGCCGGGAATCGAACCCAGGCCTCCCGCGTGGCAGGCGAGAATTCTACCACTGAACCACCAATGCTTGTAAATGACTTTTTTACGATTTACATTTTTCGAAAACGTACTATTAAGGGACCCTTATGCCCTGCCAGGACAATTTATCTGTGGTTTAAACCACTTCAAAGACTCCTTTGAAGTTTTGGAATGACAGTTAATCTTCCTGAATCTGAAATGTTAGATTTCAGAAAGTTGATCACCTGTCAGTGTTATGGCAGCTATAGGTGTTCAGAGGCTCTGTCTGCATTCCTGTCAATCTCAATTTTCTGCACATAGCAAAGAAGCACCACATGGTTTGGCCTGCAAGTAGTCCAAATTGCAGCTGCTCTGCTTTTCACCAGAAATGCTAAATTACTCTTTAATTTCTACAGTGGGAACCTGAAATGCACGTGCCGTCATTCCTCTTTAGTGTCTCCACAGTTTCCAGTCCTTTTCAACTGCACCCTCTATGGATTGCAATGTGTAAATGACTTGTTGCAAAGTCGCTCAAAACCTCATGTAAAAAGGAACATGCCCCGTGTGAGGGTTGAACTCACGACCTTCAGATTATGAGACTGACGCGCTGCCTACTGCGCCAACGAGGCCAATGGTACAGAGACAATTTGTGAGAAAAAAAATCGATATTTAAAAGTAGAGGAAAAGTAGAGGAAATATGAAGGACTACTTCAAATAATAACCATACGCATCCAACGTCGGAAAATTCGGGATACATGTGTGTAATCTAGAACATTGCTGCCCAGTACTGTGTCCAAAGAGTCCAAATGTTATGTCCCAAGCCATTAGGACAAAACCAATATTGCTGTCAAAACTTTGAATCATCCAGAACAAGAGTCATAAGGAGCTGACATATCAGTGTTTGTAAACCAGTTAAAAGTGAGCATTATAAATCAATGATATTAATCCAATTGGAGCAGGGTGGGGCTAACAGCCCATGTGGACTCCACTGCAAACGACAGAACCAATACCAGAGTGCCTTAGACTACAAGGATGGTATGGACATAGCGATCAATACACCAACTCTTGAGATATAAATCATTGGCTAAAGATACTCTGTTGCATTAGCCGGGAATCGAACCCGGGCCTCCCGCGTGGCAGGCGAGAATTCTACCACTGAACCACCAATGCTTGTAAATGACTTTTTTACGATTTACATTTTTCGAAAACGTACTATTAAGGGACCCTTATGCCCTGCCAGGACAATTTATCTGTGGTTTAAACCACTTCAAAGACTCCTTTGAAGTTTTGGAATGACAGTTAATCTTCCTGAATCTGAAATGTTAGATTTCAGAAAGTTGATCACCTGTCAGTGTTATGGCAGCTATAGGTGTTCAGAGGCTCTGTCTGCATTCCTGTCAATCTCAATTTTCTGCACATAGCAAAGAAGCACCACATGGTTTGGCCTGCAAGTAGTCCAAATTGCAGCTGCTCTGCTTTTCACCAGAAATGCTAAATTACTCTTTAATTTCTACAGTGGGAACCTGAAATGCACGTGCCGTCATTCCTCTTTAGTGTCTCCACAGTTTCCAGTCCTTTTCAACTGCACCCTCTATGGATTGCAATGTGTAAATGACTTGTTTCAAAGTCGCTCAAAACCTCATGTAAAAAGGAACATGCCCCGTGTGAGGGTTGAACTCACCACATTCAGATTATGAGACTGACGCGCTGCCTACTGCGCCAACGAGGCCAATGGTACAGCGACAATTTGTGAGAAAAAAAATCGATATTTAAAAGTAGAGGAAAAGTAGAGGAAATATGAAGGACTACTTCAAATAATAACCATACGCATCCAACGTCGGAAAATTCGGGATACATGTGTGTAATCTAGAACATTGCTGTCCAGTACTGTGTACAAAGAGTCCAAATATTATGTCCCAAGCCATTAGGACACAACTATATGTTGCTGTCAAAACTTTGAATCATCCAGAACAAGAGTCATAAGGAGCTGACATATCAGTGTTTGTAAACCAGTTAAAAGTGAGCATTATAAATCAATGATATTAATCCAATTGGAGCAGGGTGGGGCTAACAGCCCATGTGGACTCCACTGCAAACGACAGAACCAATACCAGAGTGCCTTAGACTACAAGGATGGTATGGACATAGCGATCAATACACCAACTCTTGAGATATAAAACATTGGCTAAAGATACTCTGTTGCATTAGCCGGGAATCGAACCCGGGCCTCCCGCGTGGCAGGCGAGAATTCTACCACTGAACCACCAATGCTTGTAAATGACTTTTTTACCATTTACATTTTTCGAAAACGTACTATTAAGGGACCCTTATGCCCTGCCAGGACAATTTATCTGTGGTTTAAACCACTTCAAAGACTCCTTTGAAGTTTTGGAATGACAGTTAATCTTCCTGAATCTGAAATGTTAGATTTCAGAAAGTTGATCACCTGTCAGTGTTATGGCAGCTATAGGTGTTCAGAGGCTCTGTCTGCATTCCTGTCAATCTCAATTTTCTGCACATAGCAAAGAAGCACCACATGGTTTGGCCTGCAAGTAGTCAAAATTGCAGCTGCTCTGCTTTTCACCAGAAATGCTAAATTACTCTTTAATTTCTACAGTGGGAACCTGAAATGCACGTGCCGTCATTCCTCTTTAGTGTCTCCACAGTTTCCAGTCCTTTTCAACTGCACCCTCTATGGATTGCAATGTGTAAATGACTTGTTTCAAAGTCGCTCAAAACCTCATGTAAAAAGGAACATGCCCCGTGTGAGGGTTGAACTCACGACCTTCAGATTATGAGACTGACGCGCTGCCTACTGCGCCAACGAGGCCAATGGTACAAAGACAATTTGTGAGAAAAAAAATCGATATTTAAAAGTAGAGGAAAAGTAAAGGAAATATGAAGGATTACTTCAAATAATAACCATACGCATCCAACGTCGGAAAATTCGGGATACATGTGTGTAATCTAGAACATTGCTGTCCAGTACTGTGTCCAAAGAGTCCAAATGTTATGTCCCAAGCCATTAGGACAAAACCAATATTGCTGTCAAAACTTTGAATCATCCAGAACAAGAGTCATAAGGAGCTGACATATCAGTGTTTGTAAACCAGTTAAAAGTGAGCATTATAAATCAATGATATTAATCCAATTGGAGCAGGGTGGGGCTAACAGCCCATGTGGACTCCACTGCAAACGACAGAACCAATACCAGAGTGCCTTAGACTACAAGGATGGTATGGACATAGCGATCAATACACCAACTCTTGAGATATAAATCATTGGCTAAAGATACTCTGTTGCATTAGCCGGGAATCGAACCCGGGCCTCCCGCGTGGCAGGCGAGAATTCTACCACTGAACCACCAATGCTTGTAAATGACTTTTTTACGATTTACATTTTTCGAAAACGTACTATTAAGGGACCCTTATGCCCTGCCAGGACAATTTATCTGTGGTTTAAACCACTTCAAAGACTCCTTTGAAGTTTTGGAATGACAGTTAATCTTCCTGAATCTGAAATGTTAGATTTCAGAAAGTTGATCACCTGTCAGTGTTATGGCAGCTATAGGTGTTCAGAGGCTCTGTCTGCATTCCTGTCAATCTCAATTTTCTGCACATAGCAAAGAAGCACCACATGGTTTGGCCTGCAAGTAGTCCAAATTGCAGCTGCTCTGCTTTTCACCAGAAATGCTAAATTACTCTTTAATTTCTACAGTGGGAACCTGAAATGCACGTGCCGTCATTCCTCTTTAGTGTCTCCACAGTTTCCAGTCCTTTTCAACTGCACCCTCTATGGATTGCAATGTGTAAATGACTTGTTTCAAAGTCGCTCAAAACCTCATGTAAAAAGGAACATGCCCCGTGTGAGGGTTGAACTCACCACATTCAGATTATGAGACTGACGCGCTGCCTACTGCGCCAACGAGGCCAATGGTACAGAGACAATTTGTGAGAAAAAAAATCGATATTTAAAAGTAGAGGAAAAGTAGAGGAAATATGAAGGACTACTTCAAATAATAACCATACGCATCCAACGTCGGAAAATTCGGGATACATGTGTGTAATCTAGAACATTGCTGTCCAGTACTGTGTACAAAGAGTCCAAATATTATGTCCCAAGCCATTAGGACACAACTATATGTTGCTGTCAAAACTTTGAATCATCCAGAACAAGAGTCATAAGGAGCTGACATATCAGTGTTTGTAAACCAGTTAAAAGTGAGCATTATAAATCAATGATATTAATCCAATTGGAGCAGGGTGGGGCTAACAGCCCATGTGGACTCCACTGCAAACGACAGAACCAATACCAGAGTGCCTTAGACTACAAGGATGGTATGGACATAGCGATCAATACACCAACTCTTGAGATATAAAACATTGGCTAAAGATACTCTGTTGCATTAGCCGGGAATCGAACCCGGGCCTCCCGCGTGGCAGGCGAGAATTCTACCACTGAACCACCAATGCTTGTAAATGACTTTTTTACCATTTACATTTTTCGAAAACGTACTATTAAGGGACCCTTATGCCCTGCCAGGACAATTTATCTGTGGTTTAAACCACTTCAAAGACTCCTTTGAAGTTTTGGAATGACAGTTAATCTTCCTGAATCTGAAATGTTAGATTTCAGAAAGTTGATCACCTGTCAGTGTTATGGCAGCTATAGGTGTTCAGAGGCTCTGTCTGCATTCCTGTCAATCTCAATTTTCTGCACATAGCAAAGAAGCACCACATGGTTTGGCCTGCAAGTAGTCAAAATTGCAGCTGCTCTGCTTTTCACCAGAAATGCTAAATTACTCTTTAATTTCTACAGTGGGAACCTGAAATGCACGTGCCGTCATTCCTCTTTAGTGTCTCCACAGTTTCCAGTCCTTTTCAACTGCACCCTCTATGGATTGCAATGTGTAAATGACTTGTTTCAAAGTCGCTCAAAACCTCATGTAAAAAGGAACATGCCCCGTGTGAGGGTTGAACTCACGACCTTCAGATTATGAGACTGACGCGCTGCCTACTGCGCCAACGAGGCCAATGGTACAAAGACAATTTGTGAGAAAAAAAATCGATATTTAAAAGTAGAGGAAAAGTAAAGGAAATATGAAGGATTACTTCAAATAATAACCATACGCATCCAACGTCGGAAAATTCGGGATACATGTGTGTAATCTAGAACATTGCTGTCCAGTACTGTGTCCAAAGAGTCCAAATGTTATGTCCCAAGCCATTAGGACAAAACCAATGTTGCTGTCAAAACTTTGAATCATCCAGAACAAGTCATAAGGAGCTGACATATCAGTGTTTGTAAACCAGTTAAAAGTGAGCATTATAAATCAATGATATTAATCCAATTGGAGCAGGGTGGGGCTAACAGCCCATGTGGACTCCACTGCAAACGACAGAACCAATACCAGAGTGCCTTAGACTACAAGGATGGTATGGACATAGCGATCAATACACCAACTCTTGAGATATAAATCATTGGCTAAAGATACTCTGTTGCATTAGCCGGGAATCGAACCCGGGCCTCCCGCGTGGCAGGCGAGAATTCTACCACTGAACCACCAATGCTTGTAAATGACTTTTTTACCATTTACATTTTTCGAAAACGTACTATTAAGGGACCCTTATGCCCTGCCAGGACAATTTATCTGTGGTTTAAACCACTTCAAAGACTCCTTTGAAGTTTTGGAATGACAGTTAATCTTCCTGAATCTGAAATGTTAGATTTCAGAAAGTTGATCACCTGTCAGTGTTATGGCAGCTATAGGTGTTCAGAGGCTCTGTCTGCATTCCTGTCAATCTCAATTTTCTGCACATAGCAAAGAAGCACCACATGGTTTGGCCTGCAAGTAGTCCAAATTGCAGCTGCTCTGCTTTTCACCAGAAATGCTAAATTACTCTTTAATTTCTACAGTGGGAACCTGAAATGCACGTGCCGTCATTCCTCTTTAGTGTCTCCACAGTTTCCAGTCCTTTTCAACTGCACCCTCTATGGATTGCAATGTGTAAATGACTTGTTGCAAAGTCGCTCAAAACCTCATGTAAAAAGGAACATGCCCCGTGTGAGGGTTGAACTCACGACCTTCAGATTATGAGACTGACGCGCTGCCTACTGCGCAAACGAAGCCAATGGTACAGAGACAATTTGTGAGAAAAAAAATCGATATTTAAAAGTAGAGGAAAAGTAGAGGAAATATGAAGGACTACTTCAAATAATAACCATACGCATCCAACGTCGGAAAATTCGGGATACATGTGTGTAATCTAGAACATTGCTGTCCAGTACTGTGTCCAAAGAGTCCAAATGTTATGTCCCAAGCCATTAGGACAAAACCAATGTTGCTGTCAAAACTTTGAATCATCCAGAACAAGAGTCATAAGGAGCTGACATATCAGTGTTTGTAAACCAGTTAAAAGTGAGCATTATAAATCAATGATATTAATCCAATTGGAGCAGGGTGGGGCTAACAGCCCATGTGGACTCCACTGCAAACGACAGAACCAATACCAGAGTGCCTTAGACTACAAGGATGGTATGGACATAGCGATCAATACACCAACTCTTGAGATATAAATCATTGGCTAAAGATACTCTGTTGCATTAGCCGGGAATCGAACCCAGGCCTCCCGCGTGGCAGGCGAGAATTCTACCACTGAACCACCAATGCTTGTAAATGACTTTTTTACGATTTACATTTTTCGAAAACGTACTATTAAGGGACCCTTATGCCCTGCCAGGACAATTTATCTGTGGTTTAAACCACTTCAAAGACTCCTTTGAAGTTTTGGAATGACAGTTAATCTTCCTGAATCTGAAATGTTAGATTTCAGAAAGTTGATCACCTGTCAGTGTTATGGCAGCTATAGGTGTTCAGAGGCTCTGTCTGCATTCCTGTCAATCTCAATTTTCTGCACATAGCAAAGAAGCACCACATGGTTTGGCCTGCAAGTAGTCCAAATTGCAGCTGCTCTGCTTTTCACCAGAAATGCTAAATTACTCTTTAATTTCTACAGTGGGAACCTGAAATGCACGTGCCGTCATTCCTCTTTAGTGTCTCCACAGTTTCCAGTCCTTTTCAACTGCACCCTCTATGGATTGCAATGTGTAAATGACTTGTTGCAAAGTCGCTCAAAACCTCATGTAAAAAGGAACATGCCCCGTGTGAGGGTTGAACTCACTACCTTCAGATTATGAGACTGACGCGCTGCCTACTGCGCCAACGAGGCCAATGGTACAGAGACAATTTGTGAGAAAAAAAATCGATATTTAAAAGTAGAGGAAAAGTAGAGGAAATATGAAGGACTACTTCAAATAATAACCATACGCATCCAACGTCGGAAAATTCGGGATACATGTGTGTAATCTAGAACATTGCTGCCCAGTACTGTGTCCAAAGAGTCCAAATGTTATGTCCCAAGCCATTAGGACAAAACCAATGTTGCTGTCAAAACTTTGAATCATCCAGAACAAGAGTCATAAGGAGCTGACATATCAGTGTTTGTAAACCAGTTAAAAGTGAGCATTATAAATCAATGATATTAATCCAATTGGAGCAGGGTGGGGCTAACAGCCCATGTGGACTCCACTGCAAACGACAGAACCAATACCAGAGTGCCTTAGACTACAAGGATGGTATGGATATAGCGATCAATACACCAACTCTTGAGATATAAATCATTGGCTAAAGATACTCTGTTGCATTAGCCGGGAATCGAACCCGGGCCTCCCGCGTGGCAGGTGAGAATTCTACCACTGAACCACCAATGCTTGTAAATGACTTTTTTACGATTTACATTTTTCGAAAACGTACTATTAAGGGACCCTTATGCCCTGCCAGGACAATTTATCTGTGGTTTAAACCACTTCAAAGACTCCTTTGAAGTTTTGGAATGACAGTTAATCTTCCTGAATCTGAAATGTTAGATTTCAGAAAGTTGATCACCTGTCAGTGTTATGGCAGCTATAGGTGTTCAGAGGCTCTGTCTGCATTCCTGTCAATCTCAATTTTCTGCACATAGCAAAGAAGCACCACATGGTTTGGCCTGCAAGTAGTCCAAATTGCAGCTGCTCTGCTTTTCACCAGAAATGCTAAATTACTCTTTAATTTCTACAGTGGGAACCTGAAATGCACGTGCCGTCATTCCTCTTTAGTGTCTCCACAGTTTCCAGTCCTTTTCAACTGCACCCTCTATGGATTGCAATGTGTAAATGACTTGTTGCAAAGTCGCTCAAAACCTCATGTAAAAAGGAACATGCCCCGTGTGAGGGTTGAACTCACTACCTTCAGATTATGAGACTGACGCGCTGCCTACTGCGCCAACGAGGCCAATGGTACAGAGACAATTTGTGAGAAAAAAAATCGATATTTAAAAGTAGAGGAAAAGTAGAGGAAATATGAAGGACTACTTCAAATAATAACCATACGCATCCAACGTCGGAAAATTCGGGATACATGTGTGTAATCTAGAACATTGCTGCCCAGTACTGTGTCCAAAGAGTCCAAATGTTATGTCCCAAGCCATTAGGACAAAACCAATGTTGCTGTCAAAACTTTGAATCATCCAGAACAAGAGTCATAAGGAGCTGACATATCAGTGTTTGTAAACCAGTTAAAAGTGAGCATTATAAATCAATGATATTAATCCAATTGGAGCAGGGTGGGGCTAACAGCCCATGTGGACTCCACTGCAAACGACAGAACCAATACCAGAGTGCCTTAGACTACAAGGATGGTATGGATATAGCGATCAATACACCAACTCTTGAGATATAAATCATTGGCTAAAGATACTCTGTTGCATTAGCCGGGAATCGAACCCGGGCCTCCCGCGTGGCAGGTGAGAATTCTACCACTGAACCACCAATGCTTGTAAATGACTTTTTTACGATTTACATTTTTCGAAAACGTACTATTAAGGGACCCTTATGCCCTGCCAGGACAATTTATCTGTGGTTTAAACCACTTCAAAGACTCCTTTGAAGTTTTGGAATGACAGTTAATCTTCCTGAATCTGAAATGTTAGATTTCAGAAAGTTGATCACCTGTCAGTGTTATGGCAGCTATAGGTGTTCAGAGGCTCTGTCTGCATTCCTGTCAATCTCAATTTTCTGCACATAGCAAAGAAGCACCACATGGTTTGGCCTGCAAGTAGTCCAAATTGCAGCTGCTCTGCTTTTCACCAGAAATGCTAAATTACTCTTTAATTTCTACAGTGGGAACCTGAAATGCACGTGCCGTCATTCCTCTTTAGTGTCTCCACAGTTTCCAGTCCTTTTCAACTGCACCCTCTATGGATTGCAATGTGTAAATGACTTGTTGCAAAGTCGCTCAAAACCTCATGTAAAAAGGAACATGCCCCGTGTGAGGGTTGAACTCACGACCTTCAGATTATGAGACTGACGCGCTGCCTACTGCGCCAACGAGGCCAATGGTACAGAGACAATTTGTGAGAAAAAAAATCTTTAAAAGTAGAGGAAAAGTAGAGGAAATATGAAGGACTACTTCAAATAATAACCATACGCATCCAACGTCGGAAAATTCGGGATACATGTGTGTAATCTAGAACATTGCTGTCCAGTACTGTGTCCAAAGAGTCCAAATGTTATGTCCCAAGCCATTAGGACAAAACCAATGTTGCTGTCAAAACTTTGAATCATCCAGAACAAGAGTCATAAGGAGCTGACATATCAGTGTTTGTAAACCAGTTAAAAGTGAGCATTATAAATCAATGATATTAATCCAATTGGAGCAGGGTGGGGCTAACAGCCCATGTGGACTCCACTGCAAACGACAGAACCAATACCAGAGTGCCTTAGACTACAAGGATGGTATGGACATAGCGATCAATACACCAACTCTTGAGATATAAATCATTGGCTAAAGATACTCTGTTGCATTAGCCGGGAATCGAACCCAGGCCTCCCGCGTGGCAGGCGAGAATTCTACCACTGAACCACCAATGCTTGTAAATGACTTTTTTACGATTTACATTTTTCGAAAACGTACTATTAAGGGACCCTTATGCCCTGCCAGGACAATTTATCTGTGGTTTAAACCACTTCAAAGACTCCTTTGAAGTTTTGGAATGACAGTTAATCTTCCTGAATCTGAAATGTTAGATTTCAGAAAGTTGATCACCTGTCAGTGTTATGGCAGCTATAGGTGTTCAGAGGCTCTGTCTGCATTCCTGTCAATCTCAATTTTCTGCACATAGCAAAGAAGCACCACATGGTTTGGCCTGCAAGTAGTCCAAATTGCAGCTGCTCTGCTTTTCACCAGAAATGCTAAATTACTCTTTAATTTCTACAGTGGGAACCTGAAATGCACGTGCCGTCATTCCTCTTTAGTGTCTCCACAGTTTCCAGTCCTTTTCAACTGCACCCTCTATGGATTGCAATGTGTAAATGACTTGTTGCAAAGTCGCTCAAAACCTCATGTAAAAAGGAACATGCCCCGTGTGAGGGTTGAACTCACGACCTTCAGATTATGAGACTGACGCGCTGCCTACTGCGCCAACGAGGCCAATGGTACAGAGACAATTTGTGAGAAAAAAAATCGATATTTAAAAGTAGAGGAAAAGTAGAGGAAATATGAAGGACTACTTCAAATAATAACCATACGCATCCAACGTCGGAAAATTCGGGATACATGTGTGTAATCTAGAACATTGCTGCCCAGTACTGTGTCCAAAGAGTCCAAATGTTATGTCCCAAGCCATTAGGACAAAACCAATATTGCTGTCAAAACTTTGAATCATCCAGAACAAGAGTCATAAGGAGCTGACATATCAGTGTTTGTAAACCAGTTAAAAGTGAGCATTATAAATCAATGATATTAATCCAATTGGAGCAGGGTGGGGCTAACAGCCCATGTGGACTCCACTGCAAACGACAGAACCAATACCAGAGTGCCTTAGACTACAAGGATGGTATGGACATAGCGATCAATACACCAACTCTTGAGATATAAATCATTGGCTAAAGATACTCTGTTGCATTAGCCGGGAATCGAACCCGGGCCTCCCGCGTGGCAGGCGAGAATTCTACCACTGAACCACCAATGCTTGTAAATGACTTTTTTACGATTTACATTTTTCGAAAACGTACTATTAAGGGACCCTTATGCCCTGCCAGGACAATTTATCTGTGGTTTAAACCACTTCAAAGACTCCTTTGAAGTTTTGGAATGACAGTTAATCTTCCTGAATCTGAAATGTTAGATTTCAGAAAGTTGATCACCTGTCAGTGTTATGGCAGCTATAGGTGTTCAGAGGCTCTGTCTGCATTCCTGTCAATCTCAATTTTCTGCACATAGCAAAGAAGCACCACATGGTTTGGCCTGCAAGTAGTCCAAATTGCAGCTGCTCTGCTTTTCACCAGAAATGCTAAATTACTCTTTAATTTCTACAGTGGGAACCTGAAATGCACGTGCCGTCATTCCTCTTTAGTGTCTCCACAGTTTCCAGTCCTTTTCAACTGCACCCTCTATGGATTGCAATGTGTAAATGACTTGTTTCAAAGTCGCTCAAAACCTCATGTAAAAAGGAACATGCCCCGTGTGAGGGTTGAACTCACCACATTCAGATTATGAGACTGACGCGCTGCCTACTGCGCCAACGAGGCCAATGGTACAGCGACAATTTGTGAGAAAAAAAATCGATATTTAAAAGTAGAGGAAAAGTAGAGGAAATATGAAGGACTACTTCAAATAATAACCATACGCATCCAACGTCGGAAAATTCGGGATACATGTGTGTAATCTAGAACATTGCTGTCCAGTACTGTGTACAAAGAGTCCAAATATTATGTCCCAAGCCATTAGGACACAACTATATGTTGCTGTCAAAACTTTGAATCATCCAGAACAAGAGTCATAAGGAGCTGACATATCAGTGTTTGTAAACCAGTTAAAAGTGAGCATTATAAATCAATGATATTAATCCAATTGGAGCAGGGTGGGGCTAACAGCCCATGTGGACTCCACTGCAAACGACAGAACCAATACCAGAGTGCCTTAGACTACAAGGATGGTATGGACATAGCGATCAATACACCAACTCTTGAGATATAAAACATTGGCTAAAGATACTCTGTTGCATTAGCCGGGAATCGAACCCGGGCCTCCCGCGTGGCAGGCGAGAATTCTACCACTGAACCACCAATGCTTGTAAATGACTTTTTTACCATTTACATTTTTCGAAAACGTACTATTAAGGGACCCTTATGCCCTGCCAGGACAATTTATCTGTGGTTTAAACCACTTCAAAGACTCCTTTGAAGTTTTGGAATGACAGTTAATCTTCCTGAATCTGAAATGTTAGATTTCAGAAAGTTGATCACCTGTCAGTGTTATGGCAGCTATAGGTGTTCAGAGGCTCTGTCTGCATTCCTGTCAATCTCAATTTTCTGCACATAGCAAAGAAGCACCACATGGTTTGGCCTGCAAGTAGTCAAAATTGCAGCTGCTCTGCTTTTCACCAGAAATGCTAAATTACTCTTTAATTTCTACAGTGGGAACCTGAAATGCACGTGCCGTCATTCCTCTTTAGTGTCTCCACAGTTTCCAGTCCTTTTCAACTGCACCCTCTATGGATTGCAATGTGTAAATGACTTGTTTCAAAGTCGCTCAAAACCTCATGTAAAAAGGAACATGCCCCGTGTGAGGGTTGAACTCACGACCTTCAGATTATGAGACTGACGCGCTGCCTACTGCGCCAACGAGGCCAATGGTACAAAGACAATTTGTGAGAAAAAAAATCGATATTTAAAAGTAGAGGAAAAGTAAAGGAAATATGAAGGATTACTTCAAATAATAACCATACGCATCCAACGTCGGAAAATTCGGGATACATGTGTGTAATCTAGAACATTGCTGTCCAGTACTGTGTCCAAAGAGTCCAAATGTTATGTCCCAAGCCATTAGGACAAAACCAATATTGCTGTCAAAACTTTGAATCATCCAGAACAAGAGTCATAAGGAGCTGACATATCAGTGTTTGTAAACCAGTTAAAAGTGAGCATTATAAATCAATGATATTAATCCAATTGGAGCAGGGTGGGGCTAACAGCCCATGTGGACTCCACTGCAAACGACAGAACCAATACCAGAGTGCCTTAGACTACAAGGATGGTATGGACATAGCGATCAATACACCAACTCTTGAGATATAAATCATTGGCTAAAGATACTCTGTTGCATTAGCCGGGAATCGAACCCGGGCCTCCCGCGTGGCAGGCGAGAATTCTACCACTGAACCACCAATGCTTGTAAATGACTTTTTTACGATTTACATTTTTCGAAAACGTACTATTAAGGGACCCTTATGCCCTGCCAGGACAATTTATCTGTGGTTTAAACCACTTCAAAGACTCCTTTGAAGTTTTGGAATGACAGTTAATCTTCCTGAATCTGAAATGTTAGATTTCAGAAAGTTGATCACCTGTCAGTGTTATGGCAGCTATAGGTGTTCAGAGGCTCTGTCTGCATTCCTGTCAATCTCAATTTTCTGCACATAGCAAAGAAGCACCACATGGTTTGGCCTGCAAGTAGTCCAAATTGCAGCTGCTCTGCTTTTCACCAGAAATGCTAAATTACTCTTTAATTTCTACAGTGGGAACCTGAAATGCACGTGCCGTCATTCCTCTTTAGTGTCTCCACAGTTTCCAGTCCTTTTCAACTGCACCCTCTATGGATTGCAATGTGTAAATGACTTGTTTCAAAGTCGCTCAAAACCTCATGTAAAAAGGAACATGCCCCGTGTGAGGGTTGAACTCACCACATTCAGATTATGAGACTGACGCGCTGCCTACTGCGCCAACGAGGCCAATGGTACAGAGACAATTTGTGAGAAAAAAAATCGATATTTAAAAGTAGAGGAAAAGTAGAGGAAATATGAAGGACTACTTCAAATAATAACCATACGCATCCAACGTCGGAAAATTCGGGATACATGTGTGTAATCTAGAACATTGCTGTCCAGTACTGTGTACAAAGAGTCCAAATATTATGTCCCAAGCCATTAGGACACAACTATATGTTGCTGTCAAAACTTTGAATCATCCAGAACAAGAGTCATAAGGAGCTGACATATCAGTGTTTGTAAACCAGTTAAAAGTGAGCATTATAAATCAATGATATTAATCCAATTGGAGCAGGGTGGGGCTAACAGCCCATGTGGACTCCACTGCAAACGACAGAACCAATACCAGAGTGCCTTAGACTACAAGGATGGTATGGACATAGCGATCAATACACCAACTCTTGAGATATAAAACATTGGCTAAAGATACTCTGTTGCATTAGCCGGGAATCGAACCCGGGCCTCCCGCGTGGCAGGCGAGAATTCTACCACTGAACCACCAATGCTTGTAAATGACTTTTTTACCATTTACATTTTTCGAAAACGTACTATTAAGGGACCCTTATGCCCTGCCAGGACAATTTATCTGTGGTTTAAACCACTTCAAAGACTCCTTTGAAGTTTTGGAATGACAGTTAATCTTCCTGAATCTGAAATGTTAGATTTCAGAAAGTTGATCACCTGTCAGTGTTATGGCAGCTATAGGTGTTCAGAGGCTCTGTCTGCATTCCTGTCAATCTCAATTTTCTGCACATAGCAAAGAAGCACCACATGGTTTGGCCTGCAAGTAGTCAAAATTGCAGCTGCTCTGCTTTTCACCAGAAATGCTAAATTACTCTTTAATTTCTACAGTGGGAACCTGAAATGCACGTGCCGTCATTCCTCTTTAGTGTCTCCACAGTTTCCAGTCCTTTTCAACTGCACCCTCTATGGATTGCAATGTGTAAATGACTTGTTTCAAAGTCGCTCAAAACCTCATGTAAAAAGGAACATGCCCCGTGTGAGGGTTGAACTCACGACCTTCAGATTATGAGACTGACGCGCTGCCTACTGCGCCAACGAGGCCAATGGTACAAAGACAATTTGTGAGAAAAAAAATCGATATTTAAAAGTAGAGGAAAAGTAAAGGAAATATGAAGGATTACTTCAAATAATAACCATACGCATCCAACGTCGGAAAATTCGGGATACATGTGTGTAATCTAGAACATTGCTGTCCAGTACTGTGTCCAAAGAGTCCAAATGTTATGTCCCAAGCCATTAGGACAAAACCAATGTTGCTGTCAAAACTTTGAATCATCCAGAACAAGTCATAAGGAGCTGACATATCAGTGTTTGTAAACCAGTTAAAAGTGAGCATTATAAATCAATGATATTAATCCAATTGGAGCAGGGTGGGGCTAACAGCCCATGTGGACTCCACTGCAAACGACAGAACCAATACCAGAGTGCCTTAGACTACAAGGATGGTATGGACATAGCGATCAATACACCAACTCTTGAGATATAAATCATTGGCTAAAGATACTCTGTTGCATTAGCCGGGAATCGAACCCGGGCCTCCCGCGTGGCAGGCGAGAATTCTACCACTGAACCACCAATGCTTGTAAATGACTTTTTTACCATTTACATTTTTCGAAAACGTACTATTAAGGGACCCTTATGCCCTGCCAGGACAATTTATCTGTGGTTTAAACCACTTCAAAGACTCCTTTGAAGTTTTGGAATGACAGTTAATCTTCCTGAATCTGAAATGTTAGATTTCAGAAAGTTGATCACCTGTCAGTGTTATGGCAGCTATAGGTGTTCAGAGGCTCTGTCTGCATTCCTGTCAATCTCAATTTTCTGCACATAGCAAAGAAGCACCACATGGTTTGGCCTGCAAGTAGTCCAAATTGCAGCTGCTCTGCTTTTCACCAGAAATGCTAAATTACTCTTTAATTTCTACAGTGGGAACCTGAAATGCACGTGCCGTCATTCCTCTTTAGTGTCTCCACAGTTTCCAGTCCTTTTCAACTGCACCCTCTATGGATTGCAATGTGTAAATGACTTGTTGCAAAGTCGCTCAAAACCTCATGTAAAAAGGAACATGCCCCGTGTGAGGGTTGAACTCACGACCTTCAGATTATGAGACTGACGCGCTGCCTACTGCGCAAACGAAGCCAATGGTACAGAGACAATTTGTGAGAAAAAAAATCGATATTTAAAAGTAGAGGAAAAGTAGAGGAAATATGAAGGACTACTTCAAATAATAACCATACGCATCCAACGTCGGAAAATTCGGGATACATGTGTGTAATCTAGAACATTGCTGTCCAGTACTGTGTCCAAAGAGTCCAAATGTTATGTCCCAAGCCATTAGGACAAAACCAATGTTGCTGTCAAAACTTTGAATCATCCAGAACAAGAGTCATAAGGAGCTGACATATCAGTGTTTGTAAACCAGTTAAAAGTGAGCATTATAAATCAATGATATTAATCCAATTGGAGCAGGGTGGGGCTAACAGCCCATGTGGACTCCACTGCAAACGACAGAACCAATACCAGAGTGCCTTAGACTACAAGGATGGTATGGACATAGCGATCAATACACCAACTCTTGAGATATAAATCATTGGCTAAAGATACTCTGTTGCATTAGCCGGGAATCGAACCCAGGCCTCCCGCGTGGCAGGCGAGAATTCTACCACTGAACCACCAATGCTTGTAAATGACTTTTTTACGATTTACATTTTTCGAAAACGTACTATTAAGGGACCCTTATGCCCTGCCAGGACAATTTATCTGTGGTTTAAACCACTTCAAAGACTCCTTTGAAGTTTTGGAATGACAGTTAATCTTCCTGAATCTGAAATGTTAGATTTCAGAAAGTTGATCACCTGTCAGTGTTATGGCAGCTATAGGTGTTCAGAGGCTCTGTCTGCATTCCTGTCAATCTCAATTTTCTGCACATAGCAAAGAAGCACCACATGGTTTGGCCTGCAAGTAGTCCAAATTGCAGCTGCTCTGCTTTTCACCAGAAATGCTAAATTACTCTTTAATTTCTACAGTGGGAACCTGAAATGCACGTGCCGTCATTCCTCTTTAGTGTCTCCACAGTTTCCAGTCCTTTTCAACTGCACCCTCTATGGATTGCAATGTGTAAATGACTTGTTGCAAAGTCGCTCAAAACCTCATGTAAAAAGGAACATGCCCCGTGTGAGGGTTGAACTCACTACCTTCAGATTATGAGACTGACGCGCTGCCTACTGCGCCAACGAGGCCAATGGTACAGAGACAATTTGTGAGAAAAAAAATCGATATTTAAAAGTAGAGGAAAAGTAGAGGAAATATGAAGGACTACTTCAAATAATAACCATACGCATCCAACGTCGGAAAATTCGGGATACATGTGTGTAATCTAGAACATTGCTGCCCAGTACTGTGTCCAAAGAGTCCAAATGTTATGTCCCAAGCCATTAGGACAAAACCAATGTTGCTGTCAAAACTTTGAATCATCCAGAACAAGAGTCATAAGGAGCTGACATATCAGTGTTTGTAAACCAGTTAAAAGTGAGCATTATAAATCAATGATATTAATCCAATTGGAGCAGGGTGGGGCTAACAGCCCATGTGGACTCCACTGCAAACGACAGAACCAATACCAGAGTGCCTTAGACTACAAGGATGGTATGGATATAGCGATCAATACACCAACTCTTGAGATATAAATCATTGGCTAAAGATACTCTGTTGCATTAGCCGGGAATCGAACCCGGGCCTCCCGCGTGGCAGGTGAGAATTCTACCACTGAACCACCAATGCTTGTAAATGACTTTTTTACGATTTACATTTTTCGAAAACGTACTATTAAGGGACCCTTATGCCCTGCCAGGACAATTTATCTGTGGTTTAAACCACTTCAAAGACTCCTTTGAAGTTTTGGAATGACAGTTAATCTTCCTGAATCTGAAATGTTAGATTTCAGAAAGTTGATCACCTGTCAGTGTTATGGCAGCTATAGGTGTTCAGAGGCTCTGTCTGCATTCCTGTCAATCTCAATTTTCTGCACATAGCAAAGAAGCACCACATGGTTTGGCCTGCAAGTAGTCCAAATTGCAGCTGCTCTGCTTTTCACCAGAAATGCTAAATTACTCTTTAATTTCTACAGTGGGAACCTGAAATGCACGTGCCGTCATTCCTCTTTAGTGTCTCCACAGTTTCCAGTCCTTTTCAACTGCACCCTCTATGGATTGCAATGTGTAAATGACTTGTTGCAAAGTCGCTCAAAACCTCATGTAAAAAGGAACATGCCCCGTGTGAGGGTTGAACTCACTACCTTCAGATTATGAGACTGACGCGCTGCCTACTGCGCCAACGAGGCCAATGGTACAGAGACAATTTGTGAGAAAAAAAATCGATATTTAAAAGTAGAGGAAAAGTAGAGGAAATATGAAGGACTACTTCAAATAATAACCATACGCATCCAACGTCGGAAAATTCGGGATACATGTGTGTAATCTAGAACATTGCTGCCCAGTACTGTGTCCAAAGAGTCCAAATGTTATGTCCCAAGCCATTAGGACAAAACCAATGTTGCTGTCAAAACTTTGAATCATCCAGAACAAGAGTCATAAGGAGCTGACATATCAGTGTTTGTAAACCAGTTAAAAGTGAGCATTATAAATCAATGATATTAATCCAATTGGAGCAGGGTGGGGCTAACAGCCCATGTGGACTCCACTGCAAACGACAGAACCAATACCAGAGTGCCTTAGACTACAAGGATGGTATGGATATAGCGATCAATACACCAACTCTTGAGATATAAATCATTGGCTAAAGATACTCTGTTGCATTAGCCGGGAATCGAACCCGGGCCTCCCGCGTGGCAGGTGAGAATTCTACCACTGAACCACCAATGCTTGTAAATGACTTTTTTACGATTTACATTTTTCGAAAACGTACTATTAAGGGACCCTTATGCCCTGCCAGGACAATTTATCTGTGGTTTAAACCACTTCAAAGACTCCTTTGAAGTTTTGGAATGACAGTTAATCTTCCTGAATCTGAAATGTTAGATTTCAGAAAGTTGATCACCTGTCAGTGTTATGGCAGCTATAGGTGTTCAGAGGCTCTGTCTGCATTCCTGTCAATCTCAATTTTCTGCACATAGCAAAGAAGCACCACATGGTTTGGCCTGCAAGTAGTCCAAATTGCAGCTGCTCTGCTTTTCACCAGAAATGCTAAATTACTCTTTAATTTCTACAGTGGGAACCTGAAATGCACGTGCCGTCATTCCTCTTTAGTGTCTCCACAGTTTCTAGTCCTTTTCAACTGCACCCTCTATGGATTGCAATGTGTAAATGACTTGTTGCAAAGTCGCTCAAAACCTCATGTAAAAAGGAACATGCCCCGTGTGAGGGTTGAACTCACGACCTTCAGATTATGAGACTGACGCGCTGCCTACTGCGCCAACGAGGCCAATGGTACAGAGACAATTCGTGAGAAAAAAAATCGATATTTAAAAGTAGAGGAAAAGTAGAGGAAATATGAAGGACTACTTCAAATAATAACCATACGCATCCAACGTCGGAAAATTCGGGATACATGTGTGTAATCTAGAACATTGCTGTCCAGTACTGTGTCCAAAGATTCCAAATGTTATGTCCCAAGCCATTAGGACAAAACCAATGTTGCTGTCAAAACTTTGAATCATCCAGAACAAGAGTCATAAGGAGCTGACATATCAGTGTTTGTAAACCAGTTAAAAGTGAGCATTATAAATCAATGATATTAATCCAATTGGAGCAGGGTGGGGCTAACAGCCCATGTGGACTCCACTGCAAACGACAGAACCAATACCAGAGTGCCAAGGATGGTATGGACATAGCGATCAATACACCAACTCTTGAGATATAAATCATTGGCTAAAGATACTCTGTTGCATTAGCCGGGAATCGAACCCGGGCCTCCCGCGTGGCAGGCGAGAATTCTACCACTGAACCACCAATGCTTGTAAATGACTTTTTTACGATTTACATTTTTCGAAAACGTACTATTAAGGGACCCTTATGCCCTGCCAGGACAATTTATCTGTGGTTTAAACCACTTCAAAGACTCCTTTGAAGTTTTGGAATGACAGTTAATCTTCCTGAATCTGAAATGTTAGATTTCAGAAAGTTGATCACCTGTCAGTGTTATGGCAGCTATAGGTGTTCAGAGGCTCTGTCTGCATTCCTGTCAATCTCAATTTTCTGCACATAGCAAAGAAGCACCACATGGTTTGGCCTGCAAGTAGTCCAAATTGCAGCTGCTCTGCTTTTCACCAGAAATGCTAAATTACTCTTTAATTTCTACAGTGGGAACCTGAAATGCACGTGCCGTCATTCCTCTTTAGTGTCTCCACAGTTTCCAGTCCTTTTCAACTGCACCCTCTATGGATTGCAATGTGTAAATGACTTGTTGCAAAGTCGCTCAAAACCTCATGTAAAAAGGAACATGCCCCGTGTGAGGGTTGAACTCACGACCTTCAGATTATGAGACTGACGCGCTGCCTACTGCGCCAACGAGGCCAATGGTACAGAGACAATTCGTGAGAAAAAAAATCGATATTTAAAAGTAGAGGAAAAGTAGAGGAAATATGAAGGACTACTTCAAATAATAACCATACGCATCCAACGTCGGAAAATTCGGGATACATGTGTGTAATCTAGAACATTGCTGTCCAGTACTGTGTCCAAAGAGTCCAAATGTTATGTCCCAAGCCATTAGGACAAAACCAATGTTGCTGTCAAAACTTTGAATCATCCAGAACAAGAGTCATAAGGAGCTGACATATCAGTGTTTGTAAACCAGTTAAAAGTGAGCATTATAAATCAATGATATTAATCCAATTGGAGCAGGGTGGGGCTAACAGCCCATGTGGACTCCACTGCAAACGACAGAACCAATACCAGAGTGCCATAGACTACAAGGATGGTATGGACATAGCGATCAATACACCAACTCTTGAGATATAAATCATTGGCTAAAGATACTCTGTTGCATTAGCCGGGAATCGAACCCGGGCCTCCCGCGTGGCAGGCGAGAATTCTACCACTGAACCACCAATGCTTGTAAATGACTTTTTTACCATTTACATTTTTCGAAAACGTACTATTAAGGGACCCTTATGCCCTGCCAGGACAATTTATCTGTGGTTTAAACCACTTCAAAGACTCCTTTGAAGTTTTGGAATGACAGTTAATCTTCCTGAATCTGAAATGTTAGATTTCAGAAAGTTGATCACCTGTCAGTGTTATGGCAGCTATAGGTGTTCAGAGGCTCTGTCTGCATTCCTGTCAATCTCAATTTTCTGCACATAGCAAAGAAGCACCACATGGTTTGGCCTGCAAGTAGTCCAAATTGCAGCTGCTCTGCTTTTCACCAGAAATGCTAAATTACTCTTTAATTTCTACAGTGGGAACCTGAAATGCACGTGCCGTCATTCCTCTTTAGTGTCTCCACAGTTTCCAGTCCTTTTCAACTGCACCCTCTATGGATTGCAATGTGTAAATGACTTGTTGCAAAGTCGCTCAAAACCTCATGTAAAAAGGAACATGCCCCGTGTGAGGGTTGAACTCACGACCTTCAGATTATGAGACTGACGCGCTGCCTACTGCGCCAACGAGGCCAATGGTACAGAGACAATTTGTGAGAAAAAAAATCGATATTTAAAAGTAGAGGAAAAGTAGAGGAAATATGAAGGACTACTTCAAATAATAACCATACGCATCCAACGTCGGAAAATTCGGGATACATGTGTGTAATCTAGAACATTGCTGTCCAGTACTGTGTCCAAAGAGTCCAAATGTTATGTCCCAAGCCATTAGGACAAAACCAATGTTGCTGTCAAAACTTTGAATCATCCAGAACAAGAGTCATAAGGAGCTGACATATCAGTGTTTGTAAACCAGTTAAAAGTGAGCATTATAAATCAATGATATTAATCCAATTGGAGCAGGGTGGGGCTAACAGCCCATGTGGACTCCACTGCAAACGACAGAACCAATACCAGAGTGCCTTAGACTACAAGGATGGTATGGACATAGCGATCAATACACCAACTCTTGAGATATAAATCATTGGCTAAAGATACTCTGTTGCATTAGCCGGGAATCGAACCCGGGCCTCCCGCGTGGCAGGTGAGAATTCTACCACTGAACCACCAATGCTTGTAAATGACTTTTTTACGATTTACATTTTTCGAAAACGTACTATTAAGGGACCCTTATGCCCTGCCAGGACAATTTATCTGTGGTTTAAACCACTTCAAAGACTCCTTTGAAGTTTTGGAATGACAGTTAATCTTCCTGAATCTGAAATGTTAGATTTCAGAAAGTTGATCACCTGTCAGTGTTATGGCAGCTATAGGTGTTCAGAGGCTCTGTCTGCATTCCTGTCAATCTCAATTTTCTGCACATAGCAAAGAAGCACCACATGGTTTGGCCTGCAAGTAGTCCAAATTGCAGCTGCTCTGCTTTTCACCAGAAATGCTAAATTACTCTTTAATTTCTACAGTGGGAACCTGAAATGCACGTGCCGTCATTCCTCTTTAGTGTCTCCACAGTTTCCAGTCCTTTTCAACTGCACCCTCTATGGATTGCAATGTGTAAATGACTTGTTGCAAAGTCGCTCAAAACCTCATGTAAAAAGGAACATGCCCCGTGGGAGGGTTGAACTCACGACCTTCAGATTATGAGACTGACGCGCTGCCTACTGCGCCAACGAGGCCAATGGTACAGAGACAATTTGTGAGAAAAAAAAATCTATATTTAAAAGTAGAGGAAAAGTAGAGGAAATATGAAGGACTACTTCAAATAATAACCATACGCATCCAACGTCGGAAAATTCGGGATACATGTGTGTAATCTAGAACATTGCTGTCCAGTACTGTGTACAAAGAGTCCAAATATTATGTCCCAAGCCATTAGGACACAACTATGTGTCCTGTCAAAACTTTGAATCATCCAGAACAAGAGTCATAAGGAGCTGACACGTGTTTGTAAACCAGTTAAAAGTGAGCATTATAAATCAATGATATTAATCCAATTGGAGCAGGGTGGGGCTAACAGCCCATGTGGACCCTTATGCCCTGCCAGGACAATTTATCTGTGGTTTAAACCACTTCAAAGACTCCTTTGAAGTTTTGGAATGACAGTTAATCTTCCTGAATCTGAAATGTTAGATTTCAGAAAGTTGATCACCTGTCAGTGTTATGGCAGCTATAGGTGTTCAGAGGCTCTGTCTGCATTCCTGTCAATCTCAATTTTCTGCACATAGCAAAGAAGCACCACATGGTTTGGCCTGCAAGTAGTCCAAATTGGAGCTGCTCTGCTTTTCACCAGAAATGCTAAATTACTCTTTAATTTCTACAGTGGGAACCTGAAATGCACGTGCCGTCATTCCTCTTTAGTGTCTCCACAGTTTCCAGTCCTTTTCAACTGCACCCTCTATGGATTGCAATGTGTAAATGACTTGTTGCAAAGTCGCTCAAAACCTCATGTAAAAAGGAACATGCCCCGTGTGAGGGTTGAACTCACGACCTTCAGATTATGAGACTGACGCACTGCCTACTGCGCCAACGAGGCCAATGGTACAGAGACAATTTGTGAGAAAAAAAATCGATATTTAAAAGTAGAGGAAAAGTAGAGGAAATATGAAGGACTACTTCAAATAATAACCATACGCATCCAACGTCGGAAAATTCGGGATACATGTGTGTAATCTAGAACATTGCTGTCCAGTACTGTGTACTAAGAGTCCAAATATTATGTCCCAAGCCATTAGGACACAACTATATGTTGCTGTCAAAACTTTGAATCATCCAGAATAAGAGTCATAAGGAGCTGACATATCAGTGTTTGTAAACCAGTTAAAAGTGAGCATTATAAATCAATGATATTAATCCAATTGGAGCAGGGTGGGGCTAACAGCCCATGTGGACTCCACTGCAAACGACAGAACCAATACCAGAGTGCCTTAGACTACAAGGATGGTATGGACATAGCGATCAATACACCAACTCTTGAGATATAAATCATTGGCTAAAGATACTCTGTTGCATTAGCCGGGAATCGAACCCGGGCCTCCCGCGTGGCAGGCGAGAATTCTACCACTGAACCACCAATGCTTGTAAATGACTTTTTTACGATTTACATTTTTCGAAAACGTACTATTAAGGGACCCTTATGCCCTGCCAGGACAATTTATCTGTGGTTTAAACCACTTCAAAGACTCCTTTGAAGTTTTGGAATGACAGTTAATCTTCCTGAATCTGAAATGTTAGATTTCAGAAAGTTGATCACCTGTCAGTGTTATGGCAGCTATAGGTGTTCAGAGGCTCTGTCTGCATTCCTGTCAATCTCAATTTTCTGCACATAGCAAAGAAGCACCACATGGTTTGGCCTGCAAGTAGTCCAAATTGGAGCTGCTCTGCTTTTCACCAGAAATGCTAAATTACTCTTTAATTTCTACAGTGGGAACCTGAAATGCACGTGCCGTCATTCCTCTTTAGTGTCTCCACAGTTTCCAGTCCTTTTCAACTGCACCCTCTATGGATTGCAATGTGTAAATGACTTGTTGCAAAGTCGCTCAAAACCTCATGTAAAAAGGAACATGCCCCGTGTGAGGGTTGAACTCACGACCTTCAGATTATGAGACTGACGCGCTGCCTACTGCGCCAACGAGGCCAATGGTACAGAGACAATTTGTGAGAAAAAAAATCGATATTTAAAAGTAGAGGAAAAGTAGAGGAAATATGAAGGACTACTTCAAATAATAACCATACGCATCCAACGTCGGAAAATTCGGGATACATGTGTGTAATCTAGAACATTGCTGTCCAGTACTGTGTCCAAAGAGTCCAAATGTTATGTCCCAAGCCATTAGGACAAAACCAATGTTGCTGTCAAAACTTTGAATCATCCAGAACAAGTCATAAGGAGCTGACATATCAGTGTTTGTAAACCAGTTAAAAGTGAGCATTATAAATCAATGATATTAATCCAATTGGAGCAGGGTGGGGCTAACAGCCCATGTGGACTCCACTGCAAACGACAGAACCAATACCAGAGTGCCTTAGACTACAAGGATGGTATGGACATAGCGATCAATACACCAACTCTTGAGATATAAATCATTGGCTAAAGATACTCTGTTGCATTAGCCGGGAATCGAACCCGGGCCTCCCGCGTGGCAGGCGAGAATTCTACCACTGAACCACCAATGCTTGTAAATGACTTTTTTACGATTTACATTTTTAAAAAACGTACTATTAAGGGACCCTTATGCCCTGCCAGGACAATTTATCTGTGGTTTAAACCACTTCAAAGACTCCTTTGAAGTTTTGGAATGACAGTTAATCTTCCTGAATCTGAAATGTTAGATTTCAGAAAGTTGATCACCTGTCAGTGTTATGGCAGCTATAGGTGTTCAGAGGCTCTGTCTGCATTCCTGTCAATCTCAATTTTCTGCACATAGCAAAGAAGCACCACATGGTTTGGCCTGCAAGTAGTCCAAATTGGAGCTGCTCTGCTTTTCACCAGAAATGCTAAATTACTCTTTAATTTCTACAGTGGGAACCTGAAATGCACGTGCCGTCATTCCTCTTTAGTGTCTCCACAGTTTCCAGTCCTTTTCAACTGCACCCTCTATGGATTGCAATGTGTAAATGACTTGTTGCAAAGTCGCTCAAAACCTCATGTAAAAAGGAACATGCCCCGTGTGAGGGTTGAACTCACGACCTTCAGATTATGAGACTGACGCGCTGCCTACTGCGCCAACGAGGCCAATGGTACAGAGACAATTTGTGAGAAAAAAAATCGATATTTAAAAGTAGAGGAAAAGTAGAGGAAATATGAAGGACTACTTCAAATAATAACCATACGCATCCAACGTCGGAAAATTCGGGATACATGTGTGTAATCTAGAACATTGCTGTCCAGTACTGTGTCCAAAGAGTCCAAATGTTATGTCCCAAGCCATTAGGACAAAACCAATGTTGCTGTCAAAACTTTGAATCATCCAGAACAAGTCATAAGGAGCTGACATATCAGTGTTTGTAAACCAGTTAAAAGTGAGCATTATAAATCAATGATATTAATCCAATTGGAGCAGGGTGGGGCTAACAGCCCATGTGGACTCCACTGCAAACGACAGAACCAATACCAGAGTGCCTTAGACTACAAGGATGGTATGGACATAGCGATCAATACACCAACTCTTGAGATATAAATCATTGGCTAAAGATACTCTGTTGCATTAGCCGGGAATCGAACCCGGGCATCCCGCGTGGCAGGCGAGAATTCTACCACTGAACCACCAATGCTTGTAAATGACTTTTTTACGATTTACATTTTTCGAAAACGTACTATTAAGGGACCCTTATGCCCTGCCAGGACAATTTATCTGTGGTTTAAACCACTTCAAAGACTCCTTTGAAGTTTTGGAATGACAGTTAATCTTCCTGAATCTGAAATGTTAGATTTCAGAAAGTTGATCACCTGTCAGTGTTATGGCAGCTATAGGTGTTCAGAGGCTCTGTCTGCATTCCTGTCAATCTCAATTTTCTGCACATAGCAAAGAAGCACCACATGGTTTGGCCTGCAAGTAGTCCAAATTGCAGCTGCTCTGCTTTTCACCAGAAATGCTAAATTACTCTTTAATTTCTACAGTGGGAACCTGAAATGCACGTGCCGTCATTCCTCTTTAGTGTCTCCACAGTTTCCAGTCCTTTTCAACTGCACCCTCTATGGATTGCAATGTGTAAATGACTTGTTGCAAAGTCGCTCAAAACCTCATCTAAAAAGGAACATGCCCCGTGTGAGGGTTGAACTCACGACCTTCAGATTATGAGACTGACGGGCTGCCTACTGCGCCAACGAGGCCAATGGTACAGAGACAATTTGTGAGAAAAAAAAATCTATATTTAAAAGTAGAGGAAAAGTAGAGGAAATATGAAGGACTACTTCAAATAATAACCATACGCATCCAACGTCGGAAAATTCGGGATACATGTGTGTAATCTAGAACATTGCTGTCCAGTACTGTGTACAAAGAGTCCAAATATTATGTCCCAAGCCATTAGGACACAACTATATGTTGCTGTCAAAACTTTGAATCATCCAGAACAAGAGTCATAAGGAGCTGCCATATCAGTGTTTGTAAACCAGTTAAAAGTGAGCATTATAAATCAATGATATTAATCCAATTGGAGCAGGGTGGGGCTAACAGCCCATGTGGACTCCACTGCAAACGACAGAACCAATACCAGAGTGCCAAGGATGGTATGGACATAGCGATCAATACACCAACTCTTGAGATATAAATCATTGGCTAAAGATACTCTGTTGCATTAGCCGGGAATCGAACCCGGGCCTCCCCCGTGGCAGGCGAGAATTCTACCACTGAACCACCAATGCTTGTAAATGACTTTTTTACGATTTACATTTTTCGAAAACGTACTATTAAGGGACCCTTATGCCCTGCCAGGACAATTTATCTGTGGTTTAAACCACTTCAAAGACTCCTTTGAAGTTTTGGAATGACAGTTAATCTTCCTGAATCTGAAATGTTAGATTTCAGAAAGTTGATCACCTGTCAGTGTTATGGCAGCTATAGGTGTTCAGAGGCTCTGTCTGCATTCCTGACAATTTATCTGTGGTTTAAACCACTTCAAAGACTCCTTTGAAGTTTTGGAATGACAGTTAATCTTCCTGAATCTGAAATGTTAGATTTCAGAAAGTTGATCACCTGTCAGTGTTATGGCAGCTATAGGTGTTCAGAGGCTCTGTCTGCATTCCTGTCAATCTCAATTTTCTGCACATAGCAAAGAAGCACCACATGGTTTGGCTTGCAAATAGTCCAAATTGCAGCTGCTCTGCTTTTCACCAGAAATGCTAAATTACTCTTTAATTTCTACAGTGGGAACCTGAAATGCACGTGCCGTCATTCCTCTTTAGTGTCTCCACAGTTTCCAGTCCGTTTCAACTGCACCCTCTATGGATTGCAATGTGTAAATGACTTGTTGCAAAGTCGCTCAAAACCTCATGTAAAAAGGAACATGCCCCGTGTGAGGGTTGAACTCACCACCTTCAGATTATGAGACTGACGCGCTGCCTACTGCGCCAACGAGGCCAATGGTACAGAGACAATTTGTGAGAAAAAAAATCGATATTTAAAAGTAGAGGAAAAGTAGAGGAAATATGAAGGACTACTTCAAATAATAACCATACGCATCCAACGTCGGAAAATTCGGGATACATGTGTGTAATCTAGAACATTGCTGTCCAGTACTGTGTACTAAGAGTCCAAATATTATGTCCCAAGCCATTAGGACACAACTATATGTTGCTGTCAAAACTTTGAATCATCCAGAACAAGAGTCATAAGGAGCTGACATATCAGTGTTTGTAAACCAGTTAAAAGTGAGCATTATAAATCAATGACATTAATCCAATTGGAGCAGGGTGGGGCTAACAGCCCATGTGGACTCCACTGCAAACGACAGAACCAATACCAGAGTGCCTTAGACTACAAGGATGGTATGGACATAGCGATCAATACACCAACTCTTGAGATATAAATCATTGGCTAAAGATACTCTGTTGCATTAGCCGGGAATCGAACCCGGGCCTCCCGCGTGGCAGGCGAGAATTCTACCACTGAACCACCAATGCTTGTAAATGACTTTTTTACGATTTACATTTTTCGAAAACGTACTATTAAGGGACCCTTATGCCCTGCCAGGACAATTTATCTGTGGTTTAAACCACTTCAAAGACTCCTTTGAAGTTTTGGAATGACAGTTAATCTTCCTGAATCTGAAATGTTAGATTTCAGAAAGTTGATCACCTGTCAGTGTTATGGCAGCTATAGGCGTTCAGAGGCTCTGTCTGCATTCCTGTCAATCTCAATTTTCTGCACATAGCAAAGAAGCACCACATGGTTTGGCCTGCAAGTAGTCCAAATTGGAGCTGCTCTGCTTTTCACCAGAAATGCTAAATTACTCTTTAATTTCTACAGTGGGAACCTGAAATGCACGTGCCGTCATTCCTCTTTAGTGTCTCCACAGTTTCCAGTCCTTTTCAACTGCACCCTCTATGGATTGCAATGTGTAAATGACTTGTTGCAAAGTCGCTCAAAACCTCATGTAAAAAGGAACATGCCCCGTGGGAGGGTTGAACTCACGACCTTCAGATTATGAGACTGACGCGCTGCCTACTGCGCCAACGAGGCCAATGGTACAGAGACAATTTGTGAGAAAAAAAAATCTATATTTAAAAGTAGAGGAAAAGTAGAGGAAATATGAAGGACTACTTCAAATAATAACCATACGCATCCAACGTCGGAAAATTCGGGATACATGTGTGTAATCTAGAACATTGCTGTCCAGTACTGTGTACAAAGAGTCCAAATATTATGTCCCAAGCCATTAGGACACAACTATATGTTGCTGTCAAAACTTTGAATCATCCAGAACAAGAGTCATAAGGAGCTGCCATATCAGTGTTTGTAAACCAGTTAAAAGTGAGCATTATAAATCAATGATATTAATCCAATTGGAGCAGGGTGGGGCTAACAGCCCATGTGGACTCCACTGCAAACGACAGAACCAATACCAGAGTGCCAAGGATGGTATGGACATAGCGATCAATACACCAACTCTTGAGATATAAATCATTGGCTAAAGATACTCTGTTGCATTAGCCGGGAATCGAACCCGGGCCTCCCGCGTGGCAGGCGAGAATTCTACCACTGAACCACCAATGCTTGTAAATGACTTTTTTACGATTTACATTTTTCGAAAACGTACTATTAAGGGACCCTTATGCCCTGCCAGGACAATTTATCTGTGGTTTAAACCACTTCAAAGACTCCTTTGAAGTTTTGGAATGACAGTTAATCTTCCTGAATCTGAAATGTTAGATTTCAGAAAGTTGATCACCTGTCAGTGTTATGGCAGCTATAGGTGTTCAGAGGCTCTGTCTGCATTCCTGACAATTTATCTGTGGTTTAAACCACTTCAAAGACTCCTTTGAAGTTTTGGAATGAGAGTTAATCTTCCTGAATCTGAAATGTTAGATTTCAGAAAGTTGATCACCTGTCAGTGTTATGGCAGCTATAGGTGTTCAGAGGCTCTGTCTGCATTCCTGTCAATCTCAATTTTCTGCACATAGCAAAGAAGCACCACATGGTTTGGCTTGCAAATAGTCCAAATTGCAGCTGCTCTGCTTTTCACCAGAAATGCTAAATTACTCTTTAATTTCTACAGTGGGAACCTGAAATGCACGTGCCGTCATTCCTCTTTAGTGTCTCCACAGTTTCCAGTCCGTTTCAACTGCACCCTCTATGGATTGCAATGTGTAAATGACTTGTTGCAAAGTCGCTCAAAACCTCATGTAAAAAGGAACATGCCCCGTGTGAGGGTTGAACTCACCACCTTCAGATTATGAGACTGACGCGCTGCCTACTGCGCCAACGAGGCCAATGGTACAGAGACAATTTGTGAGAAAAAAAATCGATATTTAAAAGTAGAGGAAAAGTAGAGGAAATATGAAGGACTACTTCAAATAATAACCATACGCATCCAACGTCGGAAAATTCGGGATACATGTGTGTAATCTAGAACATTGCTGTCCAGTACTGTGTACTAAGAGTCCAAATATTATGTCCCAAGCCATTAGGACACAACTATATGTTGCTGTCAAAACTTTGAATCATCCAGAACAAGAGTCATAAGGAGCTGACATATCAGTGTTTGTAAACCAGTTAAAAGTGAGCATTATAAATCAATGACATTAATCCAATTGGAGCAGGGTGGGGCTAACAGCCCATGTGGACTCCACTGCAAACGACAGAACCAATACCAGAGTGCCTTAGACTACAAGGATGGTATGGACATAGCGATCAATACACCAACTCTTGAGATATAAATCATTGGCTAAAGATACTCTGTTGCATTAGCCGGGAATCGAACCCGGGCCTCCCGCGTGGCAGGCGAGAATTCTACCACTGAACCACCAATGCTTGTAAATGACTTTTTTACGATTTACATTTTTCGAAAACGTACTATTAAGGGACCCTTATGCCCTGCCAGGACAATTTATCTGTGGTTTAAACCACTTCAAAGACTCCTTTGAAGTTTTGGAATGACAGTTAATCTTCCTGAATCTGAAATGTTAGATTTCAGAAAGTTGATCACCTGTCAGTGTTATGGCAGCTATAGGCGTTCAGAGGCTCTGTCTGCATTCCTGTCAATCTCAATTTTCTGCACATAGCAAAGAAGCACCACATGGTTTGGCCTGCAAGTAGTCCAAATTGGAGCTGCTCTGCTTTTCACCAGAAATGCTAAATTACTCTTTAATTTCTACAGTGGGAACCTGAAATGCACGTGCCGTCATTCCTCTTTAGTGTCTCCACAGTTTCCAGTCCTTTTCAACTGCACCCTCTATGGATTGCAATGTGTAAATGACTTGTTGCAAAGTCGCTCAAAACCTCATGTAAAAAGGAACATGCCCCGTGGGAGGGTTGAACTCACGACCTTCAGATTATGAGACTGACGCGCTGCCTACTGCGCCAACGAGGCCAATGGTACAGAGACAATTTGTGAGAAAAAAAAATCTATATTTAAAAGTAGAGGAAAAGTAGAGGAAATATGAAGGACTACTTCAAATAATAACCATACGCATCCAACGTCGGAAAATTCGGGATACATGTGTGTAATCTAGAACATTGCTGTCCAGTACTGTGTACAAAGAGTCCAAATATTATGTCCCAAGCCATTAGGACACAACTATGTGTCCTGTCAAAACTTTGAATCATCCAGAACAAGAGTCATAAGGAGCTGACACGTGTTTGTAAACCAGTTAAAAGTGAGCATTATAAATCAATGATATTAATCCAATTGGAGCAGGGTGGGGCTAACAGCCCATGTGGACTCCACTGCAAACGACAGAACCAATACCAGAGTGCCTTAGACTACAAGGATGGTATGGACATAGCGATCAATACACCAACTCTTGAGATATAAATCATTGGCTAAAGATACTCTGTTGCATTAGCCGGGAATCGAACCCGGGCCTCCCGCGTGGCAGGCGAGAATTCTACCACTGAACCACCAGTGAATTCTACCACTGAACCAGCTTGTAAATGACTTTTTTACGATTTACATTTTTAAAAAACGTACTATTAAGGGACCCTTATGCCCTGCCAGGACAATTTATCTGTGGTTTAAACCACTTCAAAGACTCCTTTGAAGTTTTGGAATGACAGTTAATCTTCCTGAATCTGAAATGTTAGATTTCAGAAAGTTGATCACCTGTCAGTGTTATGGCAGCTATAGGTGTTCAGAGGCTCTGTCTGCATTCCTGTCAATCTCAATTTTCTGCACATAGCAAAGAAGCACCACATGGTTTGGCCTGCAAGTAGTCCAAATTGGAGCTGCTCTGCTTTTCACCAGAAATGCTAAATTACTCTTTAATTTCTACAGTGGGAACCTGAAATGCACGTGCCGTCATTCCTCTTTAGTGTCTCCACAGTTTCCAGTCCTTTTCAACTGCACCCTCTATGGATTGCAATGTGTAAATGACTTGTTGCAAAGTCGCTCAAAACCTCATGTAAAAAGGAACATGCCCCGTGTGAGGGTTGAACTCACGACCTTCAGATTATGAGACTGACGCGCTGCCTACTGCGCCAACGAGGCCAATGGTACAGAGACAATTTGTGAGAAAAAAAATCGATATTTAAAAGTAGAGGAAAAGTAGAGGAAATATGAAGGACTACTTCAAATAATAACCATACGCATCCAACAAAAGGAAAATTATGGAATATTATCAGTCTTAACCTGCCATGGTATTAGCAGCAGCCAACTTTTATTGATTGAGAACTTCTTCGCTCACACTTTGGACTCTTGTGTGCTCTATTGACAAACAGTGTCAGATAACTGTCACTGAATAGCATACTAGGATGCCTTGAGTGCCTACCACACTCAAAACATATCTGACAGGTCTCCAGTTTCAAATGCAACCCAACACATTAAAAAAATGCAACTGATATCAAAGCCCCTGGGTGTGAGTACGACTGAGCTTCAGAGCATGAATCCATCGCAGTACTCTCAAGCATGTACGTAAGCCTGCACGTCACACACACAAAATCCAACTCGTCGTTCTCATCGATGGATTTGGATGAACGTATCACTAGGGACATGCCAAGGTGGTTTCCTTGGCAACAAGCTCTCGTATTTGCAATGGCATTAACAATTTCCTAAAGTTCTTCTGAAATCATCGTCACAAAACTCCCACGTTAGCAGGCTTATAGGGGTCATCGAGACAGAGACACAATTTTATGAGTCATACCAGGCTTTACGCTGCTGAAAGAATTAACACTACATCGACCACTGCATTCATAAACAGTAGCTGTCCTTCATATAACCTCTATGATGAATAATTATGTCATTTTCTTTTTCTGAAAATCTTCTATTTATTATCTCATCAGATCAGTGTTGAATGGGAGAGGACACATGATACAAGAGGACCGGTGTGCTCAGTGAGCGTTTTATCTTTGAGAGTGCAGCATGATGCACGCCATGCTGCACGAGTGTTGCCTTGTTGAGCTACACATGAATGGACCACGAAAGCGAAGCATTTATTTATAGCTCCTCTCAGCCTCAAGCAAAACACAGGGAGAGAGAAAAAATTACCCAGAATGTACTGTATACCCACGTAGCGTCACACCAATGTGGTGTGGCAGCCAAACAAAGAGGAGACCAATGGGATGCAGGAAAAGCAGAGGCTGTAATCGACATATGAGGAAACTGGTGCACACAGATAGCAGCGTCACTGTCTTCATATAGACACATTGACAAAGTGACATTTCACTCAGATGGTGGAGTGGTGATTCTATGCTATGGTGCAAGAAGACAAAGACATATGTAAATACAAAAACTTAGTTTATATATACAGTGCCTTGCATAAGTATTCACCCCCTTTGGACTTTTCTACATTTTGTCATGGTATGACCACAGATTAAAATTTATTTCATCGTGAGTTTATGTAATGGACCAACACAAAATAGTGCATCATTTGGAAGTGGGGGGAAATATTACATGGATTTCACAATTATTTACAAATAAAAATCTGAAAAGTTTTGAGTGCATATGTATTCCCCCCCTTTACTGTGAAACCCCTAACAAAGATCTGGTGCGACCAATTGCATTCACAAGTCACATTTGCAAGTCACATAATTAGTAAATAGGGTCCACCTGTCTGCAATTTAATCTCAGTATAAATACACCTGTTCTGTGACGGACTCAGAGTTTGTTGGAGATCATTACTGAACAAACAGCATCATGAAGACCAAGGAGCTCACCAAACAGGTCAGGGATAAAGTTGTGGAGAAATATGAAGCAGGGTTAGGTTATAAAAAAATATCCAGAGCTTTGAACATCTCTCTGAGCACCATAAAATCCATCATAAGAAAATGGAAAGAATATGGCACAACCGCAAACCTACCAAGAGGAGGCCGTCCACCCAAACTGAAGAGTCGGACAAGGAGAAAATTAATCAGAGAAGCAACCAGGAGGCCCATGGTTACTCTGGAGGAGTTGCAGAGATCCACAGCTGAGGTGGGAGAATCTGTCCACAGGACAACTATTAGTCGTCTACTCCACATATCTGGCCTTTATGGAAGAGTGGCAAGAAGAAAGCCATTGTTGAAAGGTATCCATAAAAAATCCCGTTTGGAGTTTGCCAGAAGCCATGTGGGAGACACAGCAAACATGTGGAAGAAGGTGCTCTGGTCAGATGAGACCAAAATTGAACTTTTTGGCCTCAATGCAAAACGCTATGTGTGGCGAAAACCCAACACTGCCCATCACCCTGAGCACACCATCCCAACAGTGAAACATGGTGGTGGTAGCATCATGCTGTGGGGATGCTTCTCTTCAGCAGGTACAGGGAAACTGGTCAGAATAGAGGGAAAGATGGATGGAGCCAAATACAGGGAAATCCTTGAAGAAAATCTGATGCAGTCTGCAAAAGACTTGAGACTGGGGCGGAGGTTCATCTTCCAGCAGGACAATGACCCTAAACATACAGCCAGAGCTACAAAGGAATGGTTTGGATTAAAGAATGTTAATGTCTTAAAATGGCCCAGTCAAAGCCCAGACCTCAATCCAATAGAGAATCTATGGCAAGACTTGAAGATTGCGGTTCACAGACGGTCTCCATCCAATCTGACTGAGCTTCATCTTTTTTGCCAAGAAGAATGGACAAACCTTTCCATCTCTAGATGTGCAAAGCTGGTAGAGACATACCCCAAAAGACTTGAAGCTGTAATTGCAGCGAAAGGGGCTTCTACCAAGTATTGACACAGGGGGGTGAATACTTATGCACCCAACAGATGTCAACTTTTTTGTTCTCATTATTGTTTGTGTCACAATAAAATTTATTTTGCACCTCCAAAGTACTATGCATGTTTTGTTGATCAAACGGGAAAAAGTTTATTTAAGTCTATTTGAATTCCAGTTAGTAACAGTACATAATGGGAAAAAGTCCAAGGGGGGTGAATACTTATGCAAGGCACTGTATGAGAGTAAACATGAGTACATGAGGAATACATCTTATAGCATAGGGCTATAGCCCTTGTTCTGCCTGGTTTCACTGCTACTACTGTTAGATTGATGTTAGCAAAGAGAAAGACATGCTTTCTGGGTAAAGCTATGATAGTGAAACAGCCAATCAAATGGATAAACTGTATATTGTTTTTTTCTGTCGCTAAGATTTTGTCTGTTCAGTGCTCACGTCACTGCTGTAAATGCCTAGCTGTTAAAGCAACACTAAAGACATTTACAGGAACAGCTGTCTCATTAACCCTTTACAGGTAGATTAACTGTGATGTTCTCTCATTCAGTGACCGAGCAGCAAATATACTGTTCGTTGGCCTTAAGACGATCCTCGTGCCTCTTACCCATCATTCAACAAACCAATTCAAGGCAGAATTTTCTCATGGTGAACAGATTTGCTTTATTCTGTTGTGTTCACTGTTCAATCTTTTCTTAATAACTCTAATCATCTGCCCTCTTGTCCACAGACTGACTACCAGTGCTCTCTCACATGCTCATATCAGAGCCTTTATGTCGTCTTTCTGGACATCATTAGTCAAACATCGAATAACCATCTAGGGGAGAGCGGGGTAATGTGGGACATTTTTTACATTTGCTCCCCTCTAGACAAGCTAAACTGATATATCAGTAAAATGTACACATTTCCCATTAATTCAGGATGTTTTCTAGAAATGGAAATGATCAGAATGTCTTCAGGACAAAGGGCAGTGAAAATATGATTGTTTTAAAAAAAGTGGTCTTGTGTCCCACTTTACCCCAGCTACGGGGTAAAGTGGTCCACTTACTTTTTCCACTTTAAAACTACCATAACAACACATGTTGTAATAGTTAAAATCCCGAAAGATAGATTGACAACCACTAATATCGGACTAGTAACAGAATCATGGGGATTGGTCAATTAAGCACATTTATGATTATTATGATTCATGTGATCTCTTGCACACCCTAGCTTACCTGCACAGGGACAGGGATATTGTTTTCTCTGCGTATTCAAATGCCAGTTCACGGCACTTAACTGGAGCAAGGCCATGGAACTGGTCAGCTAGTTGTTTCAAGTGTTTGGCAAGCTCCTTATCCATCTCATCTGTGAATATTCTCTTTACCTCAGCTAATGCACCCAGGCTACTGATTTTACTTTCCCTTTCTCTTTTTTCTTTATGAATCTTTTGAGGGTTGTCTTATCAATATTTCTATCCCTTCCAGCTTTTCTTAAGGACTTCTTTCCTTGCATGACCTCAGCGGCTGCACTCTCCATGTCTGTGAGGGGTGTTTGGCCCCAGGTTGTCTTCCTGGTGTATAGTTTCTTGGCATGATGGCTTTTCTATGACATTAAAAATAAAACATATATAATGTAATATAACACTAGAATATGTTTAAGACTAAACTTAACTTGTGCTTCATGGTGGGGTAAAGTGAAACACTGTCCCACTTTACCCCACAGCATTTGTCCCACTTTACCCCGAAGCCACAATTTTAGAAAAACAACATCTTTTATCAATTCAGGCTAATCTTCAGCTAGCATCAATCACATGGTTTTATATGTTGGAAGTTCACCAACATGTATGATTTAAGTTGTTCTACCTGATTCAATTTGTTTTGACACAACAGTTGATTAAGTTCAAAGCAAGAAAATTTACTTTTACATGCAAAAAACAAATTTTTGTGAAAAAACTTACTTTCCACAGCACCAGCACCAACTTCTCCTTCATGGCAAGGGGGGAATGGGAGGGGCTTTTAAACATAATAGTCACATGACCACAAATGTGTTCCGTTGCCTAGATACAGGGGGTGTTTCACATCACCCGATGTCCCACATTACCCCGCTCTCCCCTACCAGTTTCCAATTTTTTTTATTGCAAAGTCAGGTCCTGAGGCAGGAAACCCGAGTCCCATTGCATACAGCCAGGTGTCTACACTCAATGTTTGACCTCCTAAAACTGCTGCCCCTTACTGTACCTTCATACCAGGACGAAGCACCATCAACCTGCATCCTATTCTGGGTAAAGTAAGCCTCTGCCTTTACATTCTGTCCAATTGAGCTGACTAAAAAACTCCAGTGACAAAGCTGCACAGTAGATTAACGTTTTTATCCAAAGACTAAGAGGCTAAAAGGCATCACGACCTCCACAAAACATCGCAAATTGGAGAGAGAGCCATGGAGAGAGGTGGGGGGTATAAAAATAGGAGAAGCAAATCAATTTAAATCAGCTGCTCAGATTTTGAAGAGATAGTGGTCTGTCAGCAGATGTATGGGGGTTCCTGGTTCCAGGTCATTACTTTGAACGCACACTGTGAGTAGGACAATCCACCTCCCACACAGTGTGACATTAGACATGGATTCTGGGGCTTTCAAGGATACAGGCTGTGAGATCAGCACCGCAGGGCATGCTCAGCCCTCTGACCAAGCTCCTTCTACACTCCTCTGTTGACTGCAACTCACCATAGAGCAGGCACTATAATGAATCACTTTAATGTAGAGAACAAGAAAGAAGAGCAGAGTAGGGGCAAAAGTTTTCAAATTGAAAATCGGGATTGAAGAAAAAAAGAAATATGGGAGGACTAGTAGCTGCACCTAAGCTGTAATAACTGCACCTTAGCACCGCACGTGCCCATCATTTATTGTTCTCACTGTATATATTGTTGTTGTTTTATGTTCGATTGTTGTTTTAGTTCAAATGCACCAACCATACCAAAGCACTTTCCTGTATGTGTAAATATACTTAGCAATTAAAAAAGGGTTAGGGTTATCTATTTATACAATAACCAACCACACGCTTTATACTGACTTTTAGATTTTTCTGAGTAAAGCTCAGATTCTATTTTCAGTTTTTGAGTATGCAGTGATTCTATGAAGGACACAGATACAGGAATAATTCTCAAATATTGAATACTTACTGTTGCTAATATAGTAATTATTAGACTCCAGCACTAACTTACTTATCATTAGGCTCTGCTTTTTAAAGGGAGAGGATTTTTTCTATTAGTGACTATGTTTCATGTCCCTCCCGCGTGTATTTTGGAGCGCAACTGGGTTCCAATAATTACTGTATGTGCTTCATACACAGCCTCACCATTATGTGGTTGATTCACAAGTAGCACCTAAAAAAAACATCACTAGTCAGTGGCTATTGACAGCCATTAAAAATAGGGTATCTGCAAATTAATTATGTGCTTATCCAGGTTGGGATATGCCTGTGTTCCATGCATATGTGACATATTAATATTATTATCTTTAAGGCAGCATCGAATTTTGATCCTTATCCACACTGACAGTGTTGGGTCAGGAAGTGGAGGTGCCTACATTTTTTTAATTTTATGTCAGTTTCACTGACATTGTTCAGACACGCCACACCGCTGCTGCTCCTGTGAAAACAATATTTTGCCTTCAATACTTTCCCTTGTTTCTAGTGAAGACAGGTTGTCTTAATACTGTTCAAGCGTTCCTTCCACAGACTAACGTCTTCCAACCTCAGCAGAATGTGTTACTGCTGCTGGGAGACGTTAAATCCTTTGTGCACATTTGACTGGTTAATACCTTTTGGAAAAATATAATCTCCGGGCAAGCAGGTGACAAACGAACTGTGTACCTGAATATTTCTAATTTAGAAAGTTGCTTCTGCATCTCTAAAGCTCAACAAATAAAACTATATAAAATATAATGTATCTGTTTAATGATGTAAAGAAATGAAATGCAAATACAGTGGTTTCACAGTTTCCAATCAGCTTAGCTGACTGCCTCTTAGTTGTAGCTTCATAATAATCTTATTAAATTTGTATTCATGACACAACAACAACAACAACAACAACAGACTGGAAGCGCACATTTTGCAGCTGTAGTAATATATATGTACTAATATATAACAAGTACATGTTGCTACTCAAAATGACATGGCTTTTGTTGGGAATACAATCCCCCCACCTCACCCTTTTCTTCCCTCTCCCTAGTTCAAGAAAACCATGTGCCTCTCACATGTGGCAACATATTGATGGTGACTCATGTTGTGGTAAACAGCACCATAGCAGCCAAAGGGGACTCAGCAGGCTGCTTATGCTTCTCCCCGCTTACCTTCCTGCCTTATACCCCCCTCACCAAATACTTAAATACACACACTACAGGTTATATATTCTGCATTTGCTCTAGGCAGAGCTAAATCGCATCTCTGTGTTGAAAAACCTGTTAATTGGTGTGACTAGATTTAGAGCAGCAGCAGCAGCACTGGTGATAATTATTGCAGCAAAAGCAGACAAATTCTCAGCCGTGAAGCTAAATCAGAAATAGTCTAAATCATGCGCATTGCGTTTAAATGATGTAAAGACTGTGAAGACTAGAGGAAAAAAGTAAGGGGAAAGTGAGGGAGGAAAAATTGTGTCACACGTTTTTGAAAGCAAAACCTTCGAGCTATATATTTGTTTGAACGATCTTCACTGCAGGAGGATTAAGAGGTGAGGGCAACATGAGTAGATAAAGATGGAGACTATTAGGAGCAGCAGGAGCAGACGGGCCTGCTTTTGGAAACAGAGCCAGCTTCATTTGGCAGACATTCAAACCCTGTTTCCTGGTTCTCTAGTTGTCTTCCTCTGGGCAGCAGATACCCTGCATGTTGTATGTTCTATACTCCAGGACTTTGGATTCACACTGAGAAGTAGCTCAGTTGTTATACTGAGCAAACTATAAAAACGCTGAGTATTTCCCATAAGCCACTGAACAAGCAAGGTGTCACGATATAGAATTGCCTAACAGTACATTATGTTGTGTTATTCAGCGATCACGGTATAATTCTCATATTTCTAACAGTACTGTCTGACGCTCATCCCACACATCACAGGATTTACAAGTGTCATTCCTCACTCCATCTTGCAGGCCTGAGTCAAGTGCCTGCGCATGTGCTTGATGGTCACACTACTCTACCAAGATCAAATATATTCAAAAGCTCCGATTTAAAAGTGACCTATGCACTTACTTTAAACATAAATAAATCTTTAATTATCCTGTCGTAGACAAAATCAATATTGCAACAAGACCAATGCATAAAATTAAGATGCATTTTTTTATTTGTGTCGAGTTGCAATAAGCCATAGTCTCAGATCATTGCTGTATATGAAGACTGATGTATTTAACATAAAAAACAAACAGAGGTTATGTTTACATTGTTGCTGAATGCATTTCCTTCATTTTTTATATTTTAAATCCTACACAATTCTTTGTTCTGTCTGATGCAAACAAAACAGGGACACACAGATAGGACCATCACTCCAATGGTACAAGACTCCACAGACCACCTTTACACCAAGATCAGACACAACACTTTTTTTTTGCAGGTTTCAAATAGTATAGTGCATTTTTTTTTCTTAGCCTGAGGTGTTAAGTGCACATGAGCAGCGTGTAACACCTTTACTGCCGATAGAAAACACCTGGAAAAAAGATGTCTCTCTCTTATTACATTTATATCAACCCGATTAAGACAATAGTTTGAATAAGAAAATGCCATGTAAACAGCCTTCTGATAAACCAAATAAGATCATCCATGGAATAAGCAATAATCAAATTAAGACATGGAGTATTCAGAATAATTTTATGTAGTGTATATCAAGGGTACATCATAATTGCTTTATAACATCCTACTGGAGCACATTTTATGACATCAACAAACGGGAGTTACCAACTGCTGATGAGACCTGCCCTGGAGTGTAAAAAAAAATGGAAAAATAAAAAAATAGAGATGTAGCTTTTGTAAAATTACAAAGAAAACACCATAAAATGATGTACATGTACATTAAACTAATTCAGGTTGGGGTTTTAAAACTGAATAACAAACATAATGGCGTAATAGAAGTAATGACATGAATTATAATCAGACTATCCTCTGTAACATGTAAACGGAAATATGAATGGAACTCTACCAGCAACTCATGTAAAAACCATCTTAGAAATAATCTATCATTCTGAATAAGGTGAATATTGGTGTCCATAAAAAACTGGGTCCTGTCTGATCAGGACTCAGATCTGCAGCACAAACGGCTTCTACTTTAGGTCATATCTTGTCCTAGCAATGGTCTTCGTTGATTAACCATTCTCCTAATGCCAACAACCTAAGCCCATTCAGGCAGATGACTCACAGCTGCACCTCCTCCACTGCAACTCCCTGCTCCAAAAAAAGACACTCAATTGGATCATCACAAACATCCGGTACTGGGATGTTGCCAACGGCATGTGGCATCCGTGCCTGTTTTCGCGCATGCATGCACATGCACACACATGGACCACTGTAATCAGGATCCCTCTCTAAGACACTCTGGCAATAAGGCGTTCTGAGTAAACTATGCTTCTGCTACCGACCAGTATCTCAGATATCTGTCAGGCAAATGTGCCTCCATATTCTTGCCAAACCTCTGGAGACAGAACTCTACTATTACTACTACTAGTGGCATTATTTATTTAGTCTTTACTTCTCTGTACACCTCTTCAGTAAAAGCAAAAATTCATGCTTCTGCGTCAAAGCTACGTCGTAGCTACGTCGTCGTCGCTACGTCGTCGCCTCCGGAAGGGGCCGAGCATTCATAGTTGTGAGTAGGTGTGTGTGCGTTAATTACGTCGCCGAAACGCTTCTATGCTGGTGTTGAGTGTCTTCCGGTTTCTGTTCCGCTTATTTACAACTTCTCTGGCGTCTTTGTTTAATTCAGAACAATGGCTAGTGGTCTTTGTTTGAGTTGCAGCTGATAGATGTTGAAATGCTGCTACTTTTTCTTAAACAACAGTACAGGAGAAAGGTAAGACGTTGTTCGTTCGTTCTGCTCAATTCAAAGATCAATTTAGGAAGCTTTGGATCCACAAAAAGGCTGAAGCACCTGAATCTTAAACTTAAACTTTTGATCAGCTGATGAACAGCCTACTTCAGTTAAATTGTTGTTTTCAATAAATTGCCTGCTCACAACTTTTGGGCTCTTGTTCCCATTTCTTCTTTTTGCATTTTGAAACTCTACTTAGAACCTTCCTAAGATTCAACAGTGCAAAATGCAAATTCATGCAATTTTTTAACTGGTCTTAAGATTTTGATCAGGAGTGTATGTGTGTAATACGGTTCTTTAATGTTGCTCTGGGAAATGTGAATACCAACAGGTTTATTTGACATGCAAATGTTTTAATGGCACCGAAGCTGCAAATGTTTTAGTATCCTGGAGCAGCAGACTGGGAAAATGTCAGTTTGGAATGAAAATGAATCTAATTTCAGAGTTAAACGAACCCAAGAAGTGCAGGAAATTATGGATCGACTGTAGCTATTAACCTACAATCAGTCAGTTTAACTTATGATGAAAACATTGTTGGTAAACAATGTGATGTCATCACTTTGTTGGTAAAATCAAAAACCTTTGTTGAACAGTTTCCAGGATAATAGGAGAGGGAATCTATCTAATGCATTGTTGCCTTAAGAAGATCTCTGTGTTACTTATGCTGAGATGTTATGAAACAGTTGATTTATATAAGCTGCCATCTATCATTGAGCAACTTGTCGTACCAGACCATGTAAAGTTGTAGCAGCAAAGTAAATCTTTACGGTCGGGAATTAAAAAAGTCAGACAGAGGACATTGTGTTATTCCTCCTTTGAAAGTTTCACATTGTCACAAAAATTTATGACAGATTTGTGATGTGATGTTCTTATAAAAATAAAATTAATTTAGATTAGTGAATACAGGTAAAACCAGGCTAAATCTATGACTCAATACATTGTTTATCATGTTTGTATTTTGATAATAACTTAATCATTGCTCGATCTGTTATTTCAATATTTTTTTCTCTTTCTGTGGGTGAAGAGGAAACGATATGTGGGAGAGAAGTGCTCCAGCATCGACCTGCAAAGCGCTGACACAGACTTTGGCGAGTGGGTAAATGTTCCACTTTGTTTCGATTGGATTGAATGCAGCTCATCATTCAGTTTTATTTTTTCAGTCTGGACACAAACTCAAAGTGGGTCTGATTTGCTAACTTGGACTTGATGCACTTTCCTCAGACAGAAATGTTAATGACGACGATGGCTCATGTCACGTGACGACAACAGTGCATTTGTTGTGCAGCTGAGTCATCGCACAGTTGTCAATAATAGAATTAGACACAATTTGTCAAAACATTTTCTATGGGAAGTCCCACCTTCCTTAATGTCTTAGCATTCTTCCCCTCCCTCCATTTCCACTGGTCTAATTATTGAATGGTGGCTGTCACTTTTTTAGTTGTCATCCAAATCCAATAAATGGAGTCAACTTCTTCTGCTAACCTTCCCAAACATAACTTTTCCTCTGTCCACGGTCATACAATTAATGAATTTACGTATCTATTTTCATATTTGAATCATTCTGTGTGTAGATATTCACTGGGTAGAATCACTAATATATGAAAAAGCATCAAAATACTCTGTGCAAGCTGCATATCTGTGGTTTGTGTTAAACCGTTTCCAAATACTTTATAGGCTTTTCCAAAGTTTCTTTTGAGCATTTTAAATAAAACTGGCACCCTGCCTCCATCTCTTCACTCCCTTATTTGTACAAATCAATACGCCAACAAATCAGCAAACTGCACCAATAAATGAGACTCGGTCAAAACCTGTTCTAGAAGGCAGAGGGTTCATGTGCAAAATTGATGACGCAGTTAAGAGCTGTGTAGTTTTACAACTGTTAACAACTTATTTCAATGGAAAGTCAGAAAATGTCACAAGGTGAGTTAAAACGCGAACAATGATATACATACATGAAACAATGTCGTATTGAATTCATCCTTTTGTTTACATGTTTTTTTCTGTTTCTTCAGACAATAGAACAAGTATTAAACTGTGATAAATTATTGATTGAAACACCCTTTAAAGCTACATGGTAACTTGCACTCACTTAGAAGCCATTTCGAAGCTAATGCTGTTCTTATAACACATGTGCTTTATTCAGTGACTCAAGCAACAAAGGCTAGAAGATTGCAACACATGCTCCTCTGATGATACAATAGAAACTGTTGCACCAATTCATTTTGAAAGAGTCACAGCCAATGGGGAAACCCCAACACTCCCCTGGTGTTACTTCATCAGGCATTCAGTCCAGTCAGCATTGATACCATCAAGCTATACACTGTATATGAACATGAATTCAACCCAAAATTTTGGCCAAAATGTCATCTGGCTGCAGTGTATGTCATAAATTCTACCTCCTCAATGTTGGATGGGACATGGTCCAAAATAAAAGGTCTATGTACACGTTAATAAATGTTTCTCATAAATGATTGGATGTGATTTGTCACACGTAAGGGAAGTCAGCCTCAGACCACAACTCATATTTACCAAAGGGAGCCAGAGTATGGTGGGGAGCTATAGTCTTGCAGTGTGTTGCTTTAAGTAGTTGATAACTCACACACGTGTGTGGGTGTGTGAAATATTTAGGACATTAAGGTTGGTCCCCACTTTCAATGGGCTGTTTGAGGGTTGAGGCGTAGTTTAGGGTTATAATTAGGTTAAAGGTCGGGTTTAGGGTTGAATATTTAGTTGTGATGGTTAAGGTTAGGGTAAAGGCGTGGGTAATGGATTATGCCAATGGGTGTCCTATGACCCCTCATTAAGATATAAGTACAAGGTTGTGCATGTATGTGTGTGTGTGTGGGGGGGGGGGGGGGGGGGGGGGTCATGTGTGCATGTGTCTGACTCACACTGGACGAATGGATGGATGGGAGGGGGGAGGCAACCACCATGGTGCATGGCATAATTGATCATGAGATGGATGGATGGATGGAGGGTTACAGTATAGATAGATAGATAGATAGATAGATAGAGGGTGTTTTCTCTTCAACTCACATTCCAGGTGCTTCTTCTTTGGAGCGGTCTGCTCATGTGTGGTGGATTTACACACCGCTCGGGACACCTCGGATCCCGTCAGGCTGTACTGCGCCGCGGCGATGCGGTCTGTCAACGTCTGACCCGACATCTTCTCTCCAAGCAGGTCCAATAGTATCAAGCGTCCGATATGGTGCTGCACACACACGCGCATATACAAACACACACACACACACACACACACACACACACACACACAGAAATGAATATTCCCAGCACACTAACATATCAGGGGAAATTAACACGTCTAATTTAACGTCAGATTCTCACTCAGTTAGGCCGGATATCATCTGCCTGTGCTTCTTGATTAATCCTGAACTGACTTCCTTCGTGAAGGCCAGTATCCTCTGAGAAATCTCAGCCTAAAGCAGCAAATCAAATTAATCCAACTGCGGAAATCCTCTTCCAGGTTCCCTCTTTCTTTCCCTTTTGTGGCTCAGCCTCCGGATGATGCTCTCTGCCTCCTCCTCCTCCCTGTCCTCCGTCCTCTAGTCTCCGGGATAATCCTCAGCAGCAGTCCGCCTGTCCCTTTGTATCAGCGGGGGGAACCTCAGGCCCTGGCTAGCATCATCACCATCTTCATCACCAGCCCTCCTTCAATTTCTTCCCCCTCCTCCTCCTCAGCTGGACGATTCCCTCTGTACCGTCACTGTTTTCACAGGATTGACATCCACTTGCACATTTAATTATTAATGTATTCACATCACTGGCAGCGCCCCGCCCACCTTCCACAGCCTCTGTGTCAGGTGACGCGGTGGTGACCAACCAGAGGTGCTGCCTGTCATCGCGAGAGCTGCGATGGGGCGAGAGGACATGAGGGGTTAAGGACGCTCCTCTGCAGCCAAGCTTGATGCTCGTCATGCCGCTGCCATGATATGAAGGTCATGTGGAGACTGCTTCACATGACACAGTTTTCTCTTCAGCAAGAGAGAGACATATTGATTAATGCATGAAGCAAACAGCCAATCAGGAGGAGTCTGTCCCTGTCCATGGTGCTGATGTGATCTGTGTTTCTGATTGGACTGCTGATTAGAAATCAGTCATTGGTCTGTTGTTCAATCCGATAATTAAAAGCTGATTGTGATAATGGTATAGTGATAATGCATAAGTAAGAATAATAGATTAACATGGTATCTAAAGGCATGTAGAAATACAGTATTCTTATAGGGGAAGTACATCTTTACATCCAATCAAGTAAAATCTTTGATTTTTAGTTGAGTATTTGTAAGATTACCATCTGAGTACTTCTGGATCAGTTCAGACCAGAACTCTATAGGTTTATAGGGTAGTTGTTGCTGTTTTTAAGGGAATTAAAGGTTCAGTGTGTAGAATTTAGTGACATCTAGTGGTGAAGTTGTATGTTTAAGATGAATATCCCTCACCTCATCCTCCATTTCCAAACAAGATCCTGTAGTAGCCTTCGGGTGTCCTAAAAACTCCAAAGATGTTTAGTTTGTCCAGTTTGGACGACTAAAAAAACATGTCAGCCTCCGTCGAGAGGACCCACTCCATTTAATTTGTTTTAATTCCAAGTTGCAAAAATATAAAAAAAAGGTCAGCAGTGATCATCACCAACTTTCCACCTTAGGGTTATCTACTATCTTCTTGTAGGGGAGAGCGGGGTAATGTGGGACATCGGGTCATGTGAGACACCCCCTGTATCTAGGCAACGGAACACATATGTGGTCATGTGACCATTATGTTTTCAAGCCCCTCACATTCCCCCCTTGCCATGAAGTTGGTGCTGGTGCTGTGGAAAGTATGTTTTTTCACAAAAATTCGTTTTTTGCATGTAAAAGTGAATTTTCTTGCTTTGAACTTAATCAACTGTTGTGTCAAAACAAATTGAATCAGGTAGAAAAACTTATATCATACGTGTTGGTGAACTTCCAACATATAAAACCATGTGATTGGTGCTAGCTGAAGATCAGCCTGAATTGCTAAGAGATGTTGTTTTTTCTAAAACGGTGGCTGTGGGGTAAAGTGGGACAAATGCTGTTGGTTAAAGTGAGACACTGTCTCACTTTACCCCACCATGAAGCACACGTTAATTTTAGTCTTAAACATATTTGATTGTTATATTACATTATATATGTTTTATAAGTAATGTCATAAACATTGTAAAAAAGCCATCGTGCCAAGAAACTATACACCAGGAAAACAACCTGGGGCCAAACACCCCTCGCAGAGATGGAGAGTGCAGCCGCTGAGGTCATGCAAGGAAAGAAGTCCTTAAGAAAAGATGGGAGGGATAGAAATATTGACAAGACAACCCTCAAAAGATTCATAAAGAGAAAGGGAAAGTAAAATCAGTAGCCTGGGGTGCAGTAGCTGAGGTAAAGAGAATATTCACAGATGAGATGGAGGAGGAGCTTGCCAATCACTTGAAACAACTAGCTGACCAGTTCCATGGCCTTGCTCCAGTTAAGTGCCGTGAACTGGCATTTGAATATGCAGACAAAATAATATCCCTGTCCCTGCCAATTGGACAGAGAAACAATGTGCAGCTAAGCTAAGAGATCACATGAATCATAATAATCATAAATGTGCTTAATTGATCAATCCCCATGATTCTGTTACTAGTCCGATATTAGTGGTTGTCAATCTAGCTGTCTGGATTTTAACTATTACAACATGTGTTGTTATGATTGTTTTAAAGTGGAAAAAGTAAGTGGACCACTTTACCCCATAGCTGGGGTAAAGTGGGACACAAGACCACTTTTTTAAAAACAATCATATTTTCACTGCCCTTTGTCCTGAAGACATTCTGATCATTTCCATTGCTAGAAGACATCCTGAATTAATGGGAAATGTGTACATTTTACTGATACATCATTTTAGCTCGCCTAGAGGGGAGCAAATGTAAAAAATGTCCCACATTACCCCGCTCTCCCCTACTTTTTAGGGAGGGCAGAAAGTTGGTGCAGTTGTTACAGCAAGAACATTACCGGTTCAAATCACGGTTCATCTGAGGTCTTTCAGTGTTGATGATTGGTGATTGTGTTAGTGTTTTTTTCTCCAGGAACCCACAGACACCTAAAGACATGCAGATTGGGGTTAGGTTTATTGGAGACTCTCAATTGACCATGAATGTGAGTGTGAATGGTTGTTTCTGTGTATGTTGGGGACCTGTCCTGGCTGTACCCCATCTCTCACCCAATGTCAGCTGGTATTGGTTCATATTAGATGGATTCTTAAGTGAATCTTGAGCAAATGAGTTTATCCAGATGTTAGAGGTAGAGAGGGTCGTCAACAAATCAGAATGTCGGTTAGGGTGCATCAAATTGCAAGGCAAAAATTAAAATCTCAAAATATCAAACCGTCTGGGATTGCATTTTGTTCGGACACAGATAAAAAATGACTTATGCAAAGTTTTGGGCAAATTCATGTAGATTTAGAGGTGGAACATAACATGTGAAAAATATGAAAATGAGCCGTTTGGGGTGTTTTCCTAGTTAATTTAAAAAAAATGCAAGAAATTGTTTTTGAGAACATTTATTTATTGAAGAACAAAAATAACAACATTGAAATTGAGTCCTAGTCCTGGTCTAGCTTGCAAGCACAGGCTAGACTAGGTTAGTTGGCTGTTTAGACCGGTCATGCTTAACTGCCTGCAGTACATTCTGCAGGTGCTCCTCGCTCCTGGCTGCTGCCACAAAGTCTGATGTGAGTTTGACGCCACGCTCGGCACAGTCATTCACAACATTGATGGCACGTACATTCACAGCATTCTGGGTTGGCGAGGTCAGCCAAGCTGGTGGTCGGTGAGAGGGTTGGGAACTTCAGCTTGCTGAAGCCAGTGCCAAAGCAGAGCTGTGGGGCTCGCATGGGGAGGTCAGCCGGCTTGTGCCTTGCGGCATCTGCAAGTGCGCGCCGCTCGCCAACTGGCACCTTGGTGCTGAAGAGGGCTAGGGGCAGCATCTCGCCTGTCAGGTACCATAGGTACCGCTCCAGTGCCGTGATCGCTGATGCTGCAATGCGCTCGTCAACAGACTTGTACGCTTACAGGTGGTGGTAGAGTGTGAGGTCATTCCATGCGGCATCTACGGGCATGTCACAGGTCAGCCACCACGTTGCGTAGATGTGCGTAATGAAGTTGCCAAACGTCGGAATCTTCCGCACCTGCTGCCACGTTGTGATGGTCCCCTGAGGAAGCAACGCAATGTGCTGCTCCATCAAGGCTTGCTTGAGAGTGTAGAGCAGCTTGGCCATCCACCGCGTCTTGTGCAGTGCTCCTGGCCATTGGAAGGTAACTGGAGTTTGTGCTGCACCGTCTGCACCCAGATACACAAGACACAGCTGCATGAACTCGCAGTAGTTGCCTCGCTTGTAGTCGAGCACTCCTGCAGTGCACGCAATGAGTTCAGCACGCAACTTGCCCAGGAACGGTGGTTTGGCCTAGTCAGGAATGTAGCGGGACAATGGGCTGCGCTCCTTATGTGGCACCAGATCCCAGTTGTCCCGGAGCCGTGTAAACAATGTAAAATCTGGCGAACGGGACGTCTCCACCTTGAGGTCGGTGAAAATGTGGCTTAGGAGCACCTCCCCTATGTGGTGCCGGCGTCCGGACCAGAGCAGTGGTCGACCCAGTGAGAGCTGGCTGCAGATGAACTTTTTACGTAGCTGGCTGATGGTCAATCTCATCCTCTTCTTCAAACTCACTGTCAGACTCTGAATTGATAGAAACAGGATCTTCATATTCTCTAAACTCTTCCCCTTCATTGTCTTAGGTAGACTGACACGAGTGTGTTAAATTTCTAATTAAGTTCAAGAAATAGACCTCAACACTGATGAAAAACCTTGTTTCATATTCGTTTTTTCCAATCATATCTTGATTGTAATTGATGTTTCTTTGTTTAATTGCATTTTATCACAAAAAACGAAAACTTTTATTCATAAATATGATTTAACAGGGGTAAATAACAAATATTGACCATATAAGCTGTTTATATTGCTTGTAATTGGGATAAAGTTAACATCTGTTATGTATTTTTACATATATTGCTGTAGCTCCATTGATTGAAAGACTGAATAATGCGGTGGGTCCACCAGACCCGCGAACATTGGCTGAGTGACCAAAACATGAACACCACACAAGGGTTAATACCTTACTCACCCCTTGACACATTGCACGACACTTTCCTTTTAGCTCATTCTAGTTCTAGTCTCTTGCGTGCCTCGTAAGGCCTCCTTTTAACTCATTATACCTATATATATCTCTACACTCTTTAATTATAACTTGACAGAAAATAAAACACAATGCACTGCAATAACGGGAGTGAATACTTGTGGCTTCAAAATAGGTTGGAAGAACACAACAAATGTCAAGAATAAAATAAGGCCCATAGGACAGGCCAAAATGATCTCCAAAACCTTTAGCTAGCTAGCATTAGCTAACGATGAGGTAGCATAGCTAAGTTATGCTAGCTATCGATAGCTAGCTAGTAAACTGTGTGCCGTTCCACCTCTAGATCACCACGTATCGCAAAAATATTTTGCATTTATTGTTTTTGCATGGATGGTAACACTTTGAGCACCCAGACAGATCAATATGCTGGAACTCTGTTTTTTGATGCACCCTAATGTCGGTGGTTGCTCCCTTCTGCACGCAAGGGTCCCTGAGCGAGACACTGAATCCTTATGAATGACGTGTGGTAGAGAATGTGCTGTGTATAGAAGTACTTTATGAGAGTTTATCTTAACAGGTGAATGTGACTTGTAGTAATGTCGTTTGAGTAAATGTTGAAACTATATAGATGCCATGTAAAATCATCCCATTTAATATTTACCATAACCTTAAGTGGTAATAAGCTTGCACATCTGCTCATTTGTGCGTGTTCTCGCGCGCACACACACACACACACACAACTCTATGGTTGTGAGGACAATCTCTAACCTTAACAATCACAACCAAGTACCTTAGCCTAACCCTAACCCAATTTTTACCCTAACCCTAAAACCAAGTCTTAACCCTCAAACAGCCCTTTGAATTTGTGAGGAAAATGTCCTCACACAGATGGTATTGAACCAAAATTGATAACTAATAACTTCATAAATATAGATGGACATGCAGACACACAGACTTCTAAGTAATTTTGTGTCACATAATTAATCTCAATTGAACTGAATAAACAGTTAAAGAGCCAAAAAACATTTCAAATATTATGGGGAGAAAGACACAGCCCAAGTTACCCCCCTATTATAAATCTTTATTTATTAAGTCACATCGATATGGAATGGCACAGCATCTTCACTTTGCCCTAAAGGACTTGAATGTATGTTAAAAGTCAGTCATCAAAGCTGCTCCATATGTACAAATAATTAAAATGAAAGACAATAGCTTTTGAAAAGTAAAATAATCATTATAAATAGAAAAAAATGTACAAACAATGTTTTCTCCACTTGTATTCCCTTGTTTTGTAATGTACAGGTTGAGGTTTTCTCACGAGTGTTGATCAGTTATGAGTTAATCCCCATGTTACTCTGTCCTTTGCCATGTCCTCACGTCTTGATGAGTCCCTCGAGAAAGTCTTTTTCCACCATCTCCTCGATGTTCTGCCTTGCTCGACTCCAGAACACTTTCTGGCTCTCCAGCTTGTGGCCCTCCTTGTGGCCGTGGAAGGAGGAGTTTGCAGGGTTGTGAGGGAAGGCAGGACCTGAGCGGCTGCTGGCCTTGCTGTTGAACACTTGGCTGAGTAGGTTGAAGAACGGCAGCAACTGCTCCATGCTGCGGATCACGTACAGGGTCAGCATTAGGTGACCTGGCTCCCAGGACAGGGTTCGCGTGGAGCAGTCCTCCTCTGGATTTTTCTGAGGAAGAATGAATCAGATAAGGAATGACTGAGGAAGAAACATGTGTGTGCCATTCTGCAGGTGGAAAATGCATTGTTGAGAATAAATTTGTAATATTATGAAATTAGAGTCACAGTTGTAGTATCCTCAGCTTCATAGTACCATAAGTATTAAGTCTTTGAAAAGATTGAGCAAGAAAGTGTGTATTTCTGAGAGAAGTTACACTCTGAGTTGAAGGAAAGTGCATCTTTTTGGAGGAGGAAATGTGTGGTAGTGGTCAACTGTGTATGGTTGGTTACATCTATGTGATATTTAAAGGGGTTTCATAGTTTTACAAAGAGACTGGTTCAACATTTTGGATCCAGAAGGTTTGAAGCTTGAAATCCTTTAAAGAGCCTTTCCCTGAACACTCTTTTGAAGAAGCAGTCATTTGTTTCCATAACCTTGTGTAGACAAAGGGAGGATGAGATACCTTGGCCCGTTTCCTCAGCAGCTTGGCCAGTCGGACCACGTAGGGCTTAAACTCCCTCTGATGAGTCCCCTGACGTCTCACTTCCAATCCTGAATCGTCTGAGGCCTCTGGGATAAAGGCCCAGCGGTACCTGTGACGAGACAGATCTCACTCAGATATGACCTTATTTTGATCTATTCGACGATCAACCAAAGCATTAAAGGAGCGACATATTCACATGCCCATTCAAATACCCTCCACATATCAAGAATGGGCATTTTCTACAAATTATACCAGTTTTTTTCAGCCACCTGAAATTATGACATGAACACATACACAATCTCCACTTTTGACAAATTATGTCGGTTACTATCACATGCAAAGCCTTTTACAACCCATGTTTGTTTGTTGGTACTGACATCTGAAACTGAGGCAGACTCTCAGGAGGAAGAGCCAAGGCCAGGTCCAGGAGCTTGCAGGCAGACAGATAGAGGTTGAGCCAGCGCTGGCTGTTGTAGGAGGTGGAGAAGCCGTTTCCACCAGAGTACGTGGTCTCCAACCCAGCCACTGACGGACCTGATGTCCTAGAGATGGACAGGCGTGGATAAATCATTAGAGGAGCACAGATAGTAGCGATTTGGATATTTATTTGCAGCTAGTTTGCAGTGTCAGCAGATACCTTGATATATCCTCATCCGCTGTCAGCTCTTGCTCCATCAGTAGAAACACCTGAACCTACAGAAAAACAGTTTTGTGCAGGTGAGATGATTTATGTGCGAGTAGGTCAATAAGTGTAGGAGACAGTGTGTGACGTGTAGCACTTACCAGTTCAGTGATCATGGTGGGCCACAGGGAGGTAAGGTGTTGAGGTGAAATGCGCAGCAGCAGCACTCTGAAGAACAGGAACACCTGAGCATGGAGAATGGGCACCTGAGGAAGACGCAGGCTCTCCACCAGACGCTCTGAATGCGCACACAAACACACACACACACACACACAAACAAACATTGACACACTCGCTCAATGAAAGTGCTAAAACATGAAGGTTAAAAAGCACCTAAAAGCTTTGTCTCTCAGTATAGACTGTCAACATGTGAACATATCCTTTAATGGACTCAACACAGTCCATCATGGCTCGGCTCGGACATGGTATTTACATCTGCCCAGAGAGGTCCAATCACAGGTGGACAACACTAGGTTTGTCTGTCTACACTTTGTAATAAAATGTGTCTCCTGTCACCACTTGTGATCAGATCTCACTTCCCCACTCTAAATGCAAATTAACAGGTGCGTCATTTCTGTTCACAAAGAGCACATGTTGTTTTTAGCCAGTCTGAGTTAACATATGTGTCCGTCGTCTATGTGTTTATGTTTCAAGCAAAAGTGAGAGAGAGAGCAGGTAGCAGGTCAGAGAAGGTCAGTGGAGTAGGTGGCCCAGTACACATTTCCTCTCACACATCTGGAACTGAGGGAAGCTACGGACTTAGAATGGGTCGTCCACTAACCAGAGGGTTGGTGGTTCAATCCCCAGCCCTGCTATTCCACTTTCCAGACACCAAAACCCCAAATTGCCCCTGATGGCTGTGCAGGTAGTGTGTGAGTGATGCGTGATAGATAAAGGTGTGCATGGGTGAATGGCAGAACTGTAAAGCACTTTGAGTGGTCAACAGGACTAGAAAACAAATCAAACCATTTACACAGTGTACACGTGCATCTCAGACCACATTGGAATGCAATCTGAGTGATCTGATCTCAAGATGCATTTAGGAAGCACCCGAGTGCGTTCAGACTGGATGGATGTTAATACCAGGTCCATAAGGGGCCTCTGCTTAACTTTGATACTGCTTGTTGTGGGAAATGTTCTCCTAAAGCAGAGCTGATAACTTCTGCTCCATATCAATGTGTTGTGTTGTTCACCTTGAATGTCTGGCAAGTATTTCTGGTACTGGTCCACTTCGCTGCTGTAGATGGTGAAGGCGAGGCGTTTGAGCAGCATGGCCCTCTGCTCCAGCTCTGCGTCTCTGTTGGTGAACAGACTCAGAGAGCTGCTCTGGGCCACAGCAACACGGGCTGGAGAGGGAAACACACACTTTATTAATCTGTGTGCCAGTCTTTAACATCTCAATGGGCTATCAACTGTGTCACATAAGCATATATTTTTATCATCTGAATGGACAAGAGATTTATTTGGATCTGAAATGCAAGCGCTCGTCTCAGGAAAATATGATTTTCTAAATTAAGCACTAGTGAAGAATCATAAGGCTTACTCATGAGGTCTCTGAATGTGGTCTTGTCATGAGTCATCAGGTGGTCAATGATGGCTCTCCAGCTGAAACACAAGCGAAATGATGATGCATTCATATTCTATAAATATACATGGAAAAATACAGAGCCAGCTTTTATGGCATTAACACATGCCATTACAATGTTACATTTATTAGAAACTTGGGTGAAATGTTTCTACACTTACACATCAGTGTAAGTGTACATGTACAATCTATGTCCCTTTAACTGAAAGTAAACACAGACGTAGGCTTTATACTGTAGGACCATAGTGAATTATTTTCTTTAAAAAAAACATCCTGATAATTTTTGAAGGGTTGAATAGATATATTTTTTTTCCGAGTTGCAAAAATATGGCTCGACTATTGTGAAAAAACATGTCCTGACCTATGTCCCTCCATCGTGTTCTGGGTCTACCCAGAGGGGGAGGATGTGAAAAGGGTAGCGGTTCTCCACTGAGCACACTCGACATGTCTGAACTCCTCAAGGCAGAGCCCTGCCAAACTCATTCTTGGCTGCTTGTGTGAACGACCTCATTCTTTTGGTCACCACAGGTGTTCCAGGTTGCTGCTTGTGTGGTCGACCAGACAGCTCACAGAATAAACTTGTTTTGAATTGAATTTTATTGAACTACCCAGAGCTCATGACTATAGGTAAGGGCTGGAACATAGATCCACTGGTTAGTCGAAAGCTTTATCTTGCGACTCAGCTCATCTTCATAGTTAATATTAAACTAGACTAACAGATGCGCACACACACACTAGCACACGCACACACAGTCCATTTCCTCTCCTACTCACGGACTGACGCAGGATGAGTCCATCTGGAAGAAGGTGTGGTCCATGAAAAGGTCGAAGGCCTCCTTCTTCCAAGCACGGCGGGTGTATTGGTACCCACTTAGGCTGCTTAACAGTTGGATGCAGGCCCGGTAGCTGGGGGCGTTGTGAGCACTGCCAGGAGAAACAGGAAACATTACGCTTCCATCTTCAAAACAAATGCTTTTGATCAGCTCCAACTCATTTTCACACTAAATCCTCCTTAGCAGCTTGATAAGATTATATTTTCTCTTTTCTTGACATTATCTTTATTTAGTGAAATATTAAATCAATAGTAGTAAGTTAAAGTCAGAGGATATCTTGATTGTAACAAAGCTTATCCTCGCCTGTGGTTGCGGAGGTAGGGCACTACATAGTGCATGATATTAACCAGCAGCGGGATCACTCTCTCCTTCTCGTCACTGTAGAACACCATGTCCAACAGATGAGCCAGCACCTGGCAAACAAATTCAGAAATTCTTATGTCGGTCTTCACACATATGCTTTAATTAACCATGGCAACACTGACTGATGTCGCTACAGAATATTATTAGAAAGAAGGCATTAATCACCATATTACTGAATTAACTAAATACATGAGAAATTGCACAGAAACATTGGATGTATTACCACAAATAAGCCCATTAATCAATACAGCTGCAAACAGCAGTTTCTCCAGCCAGGGTGGAGGAACGTGGTGAGTTATTTCCATTGTTCAGCTCAGCTCGTTCACAGCACAAACACTAAACACACTGATTCATAGGTTTACTTATAATGATTTTCCCAGAAGGGGGGAGGTGGTCGTACATCAAGTGTACAGAGTTAAATGGAGTGGGCTTTGTGTCGTTGGGTGAGCCTGGAGCAACAGGCCTAAATGCTGCTGCTCAATGTGAGTAAGAGCGACTTTATACACAATCGAGGTGAACAATAGAAACAAGTGGCACAACCGCTGATTGATGGCCTGAGAAACAACAGCAGCAAAGGACGGGTTGAGCTGAATCGCAGAGATGTGAGTGTTTTACCTCAGCCAACAGCGTGAGGGCATGAACGCTGTACACTGATGGAGTGAAGCTGGAGGCCTCCATCACTGTGAGCATTAAATCTACAAAACACACAGACCCAACATTAACAGCAGCAACACAGCGGACAAGTATTAATACAGCCATGCTGAAACATGCAGACCTACTGCAGTGTATAAACACATCCCACATGCTTTTTGGGATGCTTCACTGCATCCTATTCAGATTAATTTCTACACTTGATTTAGCTGGATTACATTAATCCCTGACATCTCTGGTATGAACATGAAAATGACCCCTCCCTTACCAAAATAGTCTGCCCTTAACACAAATACAAAAACTAGCTTTCTACAACTAGCATCTAAACAAAAAAAAAAACTAATCTGAGCAGAGACCCTGCAGACAACTCAACAAATATGAAACAATCTCAGCCTGTTAGTGTGTCTTTGAGGAATCGTTATCAGACAGAAACATGTATTTCTGCACAGTGCACACACATTTATATGTAGAAAGAATGTTAATTGCTAAACTACATTATTATTTAAGGGGCATTTAAAATTAAATTTCATGATATATCTGTTATATCTGATTACACTATTAAAGCTTGCAGATCAACCCATCACCTCAGTTTTGGCCTCTTTCTTAACTGGCTTCCATAACATTTTAGAAATGTTTTTAAAGTTCTTTTAATTTCTTGCAAGGCACTTAATGATACGACTCCTCCGTAAATAGGGGATATTTTAACCTGATACAGACACGCTCCACTTTGAGATCCTCTCGCTAGGAGCTTTTGATTGTTCCTGATTCCTGACTTATTTCTCATATATAACTGATTTTATATTTGTTCTTATTTTTGAATTGGGTTTTTACTAAAATTTCCATTAGCATGTGTTCAATATTAGTTTAGTTTTAGTAAGTTAAGTGTGAAACTTGCTAATATACAGTGGAGTTCAAAAGTCTGACACAACTATCTTCAAACGTTTAGACCCAACAGTATACTGCAAAATCCACTAATACAGATATGGCTTTTCTACATGCAGTTAGTAAACATAAGAAACACACCTTCTACGTCAGCTTCCAGGTTTGTTCCATCCACAACGATCTGAGGAGAAGCCTTCACCTCCAGGTTTCTCCTCAACCATGTAGTTTGCTCCAGAGAGGAGCCTGCAATTGTCCCGATGGCCTCCACAACTTTATGGGTCACGTCCTGAGTACACAAATGATATTCAGCTTATTAGTTAGGAGCATGTCCATACAGGTATCCCTCACTGTAATTCACTCTATAATCCTGCGCAACTGTCTATGGTCAAACTAACTCAGACCTTCCACTTGGCATTAGAGGGGAAAAAAGTGTTATCTTATGACAATTTAGAATAAAATTGGTTTTAACCATCGTAGTGTAGTCACCCTACAGGCCAGACATTTGATATGATCTAATGGAAACCTCCAACACCTCTTTTACACTTTCTATGGATAAGGAAAGTATATATGTATATTAAAAGTAACTAATCTGGTTTTAAAGGGGTTAATTAATTACCTGCAGCTCCCTCTGGTCCTTCTTGTTCTCCAGATTGGGGTTCTTCAAAATGAATTCATTCAGAACTCTAGCGAAAGAAAGACCAAAATGTTAAACAAGCTAATATCTAGGTGTTAGCTACACAATAATCACAAGACTCACAATACGACCCACAATAGAACAGCTGATTCCTCAGAGGTTGTGAGGATTTAATGACACCTTTACAACGACTCAAATGAGAGAAATAGGAGAAACAAACCCGAGTATAAGAAACTGTCCAGGGGCAGGAAGACCCAACTGTACAGAGTCCTTCAGCAGGGCCAGTAGAGACGGCCAGCTGTCCACTAAACTGGACACAGGGATCCTACAACAAAAACAAGCAAGAACACAAGGTGATGACTGAAGAGGTTAAACAACTCGACACAAATAGGACTTTATGAAGGTTAAATGGATTTGAACAATATTAGCAGTTAAATAGCAGGGATAAGTACGTTTAGTCTAATGTTCTGAAGCATTGAACTCACCTCTGGACGTAGGCAAAGAAGAACTGCAGCATGCATACTTCTAAAGAGAGGTGCTTCTGTGGGTAGAGTAATGGCATAGTGATTGACCAGGAACAAGGTGAAATGAAATAGACTTCAAGAGATTCAAGAAAACAAACAAAAACACAATGTTCCTAAACTTGACATATATTTAATTCTTTAGTTAAAACTCAAAAACTTCTGTTGCAGTTGTGTTGTGGTTATACAGAAAGATCTTACAGCTCTGCAGGGTGTTTTGTTGAAGAGTCGGTGATGAAGACAAAACTTTGTAAGCCACAGAACAAATGACACCAGCAGCAAAAAACAGAAACACAAACCTTGTCCTTTGCGATGGCAGGTGGCTGTTTTAGAACCTCTTTGACTGTCTGCATGACTGTTTCCGTTCGCATAGCACTAACTGAACGAACCAGCTCGACCAGCAGCAGCTGCTCTTCACTGGCCACAGGGATCACCTGAAAGATGTCGTATGAATGGTTTAAATGCAGTTTACTAACTTCACTCAAATTAAAACACGATAAGGCGCAATATAAAATCTGCATATCATGTTGAACAGTGCGTGTACTGCATTTTTTATGATAACTACTTATTACATCCGAGACAAGACAGATCCATTTCCACCACTGTTATCATTCAAGGAACATTTTGTCTCTCAAAACCAAGCTTGTGTAAGGATGGTATGAAGTGAGTTACATTTTAACATGTTGGCAAAACATTTTATACTGTGAGTGCACTACACAAGACTACAAAGAAAATAAACAAATGCCAGGATTATGTTGTTTTGTCTTCTTGAGCATAGTTTGAGAGCAGGACTTTTTTAATGCTCTCACTCAAAAGCCTGCACTCGCACTAAAAAAGCCGCTGCTCAGGCTTTGACTGTGCGCTTGCAAGGTTATGAGTAATTAAACTATCCCGACCCTGTTATGGGTGTGTTAGCGTTATATCATTAAGAATCCTATAGGGGAATGTGTGAACCTGGTTAAAGTAACTACCTGTACGGGACTCTCAAAGTAAAGCAAACATACTCACAAAAATGGTCGGAGAATTTAATTTGTCTTCACCAGACCTGACATTCTATAAGTTGTGGAATATTGACTTATCCCACAGTTAAGCCCACAGTTTGACTACAAGCAGAGGAAATCTAAGCACAAGAAAGGGCTACAGAGTGTGAATACAGCATTTTGAGTGAAAGCATTACAAATCGTATTTATCTCATTAAGTCCTGCTCTCAAACTGAAAGACCAAACTCTTGAATACAGAACAAAAGAACTAGATTCAAACTGTTTCAACTTGAAAAGGGATTGACATATTTTTTTTCATTGCTACAACTCCCACCTTATTTCTGACTGGAGTCTTGACCTGTTTCCTCTCGTTCCAAACGTAGGCAATTGCTGCCATGAAGTGAGCACCGTGGTTCATTGAAATCGGACCCAGTAGCTCTAAAATCTGCTGACGGAGGTTCTGTAGAGCAAATACAAGTAAGGACCTGAGGTTAGACCTTAACAGCTGATAAGTAACAGTTACAATACAAAAACAGGCTTTGCCACCACCAATGACTTGTAGATATCATTGAATGTAAAATGTTAAACTCAGTGTATTATCCTCATACTACTAGGAAGACATTTCATTACATCAAAAACAACCTAACTCCGTGAAGACAAGGATAATTACTGTTTGAGGACACAGATACAGAGCCCCAACTGCTGGGAAAAAGCTGTTACTCTCAATAATGAGATAAATGAGTTGCTGTTTTTATTGTTGAGACCAGTAATGCAAGTATGGAGTTAGTTGTGTATGCTCTGGGATAGTGTTGTCTTCTGATGTACACCATTTTTCTACAGTAACAGTTACCTAGTCTTCAACTGACTGACCCCTGCTGAAGTGCTGCTGACATTTTAAAATGTGCCCTTGAACCAAATTTGACTATGTGCTAATTGAGTTTTTGTGTTTTGTGTTTAGTGGGGTACCTTTGTGGAGCCCAGGTTGATGTTGGAAGCAGAAGCAGCGGAGGCAGCGGCTGGCTTGTCTGAGTTATCAGCCTGGTGGAGGACACTCCAGAGCAAGGTGACAGACGACATGATGGTGTGCAGGATGGACAGGATACCTGAGCGAGCCTCAGCCAAGTGCTTCTGGTCAACACTCACTTGTAGCTGAGAGGCAGAAAATGCAACAAAACAAAACCCTCTGTAATCATTCAATACTGTAAATCATATTTCACTCAGACATTTATCAAATAATGACAAACATCATGAATTCAGAATTGCTTTACAAAAACAAGTTTATGTACATATATCATTTGGTCTGCTATAATAATTTGGTGCACAGCGCACTCACCTGGTGATACTGGGAAGTGGGATCCAGCAGGCAGTAATGAATGATGGCTGTTATTCCCTCCAGTACTGTCAGAATCAGGTCAGGGGGGATGCAGAGAGCGATCCATTGCGGTCTGGAAGACAGAGGGAGAATATGCAGGTTAATCAATGGAATTTCTGAATGAATTTTTGAATATGTCAATGCAAAATTTGAAATGTTCCTTATAAAGTACAATTGACACATAAGAGATGGATGATGTAAATGATGGTCAACAGTGCCATCTGGTGTCCAAATCCTTGCTATGTTATTTTACTGCTTTGTACCTCCTGTATGATTGTTGACTGTGATTGTATTATTGATTATAGGTGTCACATTAATACGAACTCCATGTGGATGTTTATACCTTTCATCAATTATCCCCGTCTCGTAGCGGTACTGCTGAAGAAGGTTGTCCAGGTTCCTGCAAAGCTGGAGAGTGACGGAGGCCACGACCCTCTTCAGCACCCTCCCCATGTATGGCAGTGTGGCTGTTATAAGCCCAATCCACTGTGGATGCATCTTACACGCATGGTGCTGATGAAGTGCCCTAATCACTGCACACAGGAACATTCCCTGCGATGTGATTGGCTGTCCATGCAAGTATTGAAGGGATGTCATGGGTTGCTGAGGGTTGACGTGCTCCACTTCCCCGCCGAAAATCTCAAACCCTGCCCCGGCACCGCCTCCCGTCACTCCAACTCCTGCACCTCCTCCCACGGGTCCTCCTTCTCCTCCTTCATCGGCTGGCACCAGGACTCTGTGCTCAAGTACGACAAGGCTCTGCAACAGTCTTAACAACTGTGACTGGACAGCGCTACAGCTGTCAATCTGGTCCTCTGACAGGTTGATCACACTATCCTCAGACAGACCCTCCTCCACTGTGGCCACATTAACACCGGCCACTCGCTGCTCATGCCATTTCTGAGCGCTGAATATAGAGGACAGCAGGCAATGGAGGACCACTTTTTGAACTTTGCACTTGAAGAGGACATCACTGATAAAACTAGCAAAGCCCTTTGCAGAGCCACCTGTAACTTTGGAAAGCTCGCTGAAGAGGAGAGCTAAGACCTCCACGCTGGTCAGCTGCATGGCTCGGTTTCCTGCCAAGTCCTGAGGGCCTGCCGCCAAGTGGGCAGAGTAATAGCTTCTTAGGAAATAAAGACAAAGCGAGATGATTATTTCCAGGTACATGGCGCTGCGAAATGAGTGGGAATGGGAGTCCTGGGGGATGGGGCAGTAGAAGTCTTTGCCCATTACGGAGACCCTGTGACGTGCTAGGAGGTTTTGGAGCAGAGAGAGCTGTGGAGTGTAGGTGTTGTTGATGCTGGTGGTGGAGATGTCACTTACAAACCTTGAGGGCGCTGCTTTTAGCATGGATGCGATGGCTGACAGGGCGTGCAGGGCCCGGGAGGAGTCGTAAAGCTGGAGGTAGAGCAGAACATGCTGGTAGAGAGGGTGGATGTTAAAACGAGGCGGGGCAGAGGATGATCTGCGTCCTGTGACATTGACACCCCCAACACTTCCACCAGGGCAGCCACTGGGTGAGCCAGTGTCACTCTCAATCTCTGATACCTCACCTTCCCCACAGCTGTACCAGTTCTCTAGGTCCAGGCTGTCCCCAAAGAAAATACTGGGCGGCCGCAGTTTCTCAGCTTGACTGGCTGCCTTTCTCTGCCTCTCCTCCTCTTTCCTCTTGGCCTTCTTTATTTTGGGCTTTGCCCCAGGAGACTTGTCTGCCAGCCTCTCCATGATTTTCCCTTTAAGACTGAGCTGGGTGCTGCTGTGGCTACGTTTGCGGGCCTGAGGGTCATCGACCCGCAGGTTGTGGTCTGGGGTGGCTGGGTCAGAGCTGTCTGGCAACGTGACAATGGAAGGAGAGGAACTATGACGGGTAATACCGTCTTTATGTTGCTCTTCTGCCAATATATCAGCCTGTGTGACAGAGAGGAACTCGAGCGTTCCTCCAGCCAGCATCTCCGGCAGAGTCTGGCGGTTGGAGCTGGAAAGATGACCGGCATCAAGACGGAGACCAGTCGAGGTATCTGAGGAAGTGCTGTCTGTGTCGGTCTGCGGCCAGTTCTCATGTGGAAATGAGACTTCAAGCGATCCCTCATCTACTAAAGTCTGAACCCTGTCGATAAGCTCTTTAATAACAGAGGACACAACAACTTCCACAGAGTCCTCTGACAAGTCATCTGAGGAACCAGGCTGCTGGTCTAAACCATTTACGGTGCTTTTGACACCCTCTGGTTCCTCAAAGCTGCCATTTTCCACTGTTGACGAATGAGAACCACTGGACTCCGAGCTCTGGGCCTCCCCCTGCTGGTCAGCAGGCTGATATGCACCACCTAGTTGCAAGTTCTCACTGCTCAGGCTCAGTAAGGACAGGCTGTCACTCAGCGGGTTCACAGTCAGACAGAACGGCTCCATGTCGCCCATCGCCAGGGTTCGGAGCTCATCTTGTGTAATCCTCTCCCCGTGAAACTGACCGAAGTCTAATGACAGACAGAAAGATACAAAATTTGTTAACACAAATATAGAAATCATAAAGAAACTAAATAATTGAATGGTCATTGCTCACCATCGGAGAAGCCAGAGTCCCTGGTGTCGATAAGTTCTGATGGCCCCTGTTCAGGTGGTTCAGGAAAGACCTGGGCCCAGTGCCGCTGGGCTTGTACCTTCTGAATGGACACTCTGTGGGTCTTTGGGTGGAGGAGTACGAGGAGAAGTGGCTCAAGGACCCGAGCGATATCATGTCTCTGAAGGACCTGATTGAGCCAAGCCCGACCAACAGCAGTGGTACATGGATCCCAATAACTCAGACTGTCGAGCATGATGAAGAGCGATCTGCGGGAATAAGTGAAATAGAATGGAGAGAGAAAGTGGATAAGGCATTTTTTTTAACAAATTGAAAGATACAACTGCATCAAGGGAGAAAAATGTATTACAATTTCAATGTCAACAGATCCTACCTGTCAAACGTGCGACTAAAAGGAGAGGACTTGGTGATGTTCAAATCTCGTGTCAAATGCCACAGCACAGAAAACTTCACGTGGGCCTCCAACCTAATTCTCTGAAAGAAAACAAAAGGATTTAATGGTGTGTGTGTGTGTGTGTGTGTGTGTGTATGCGCTTCTGTTTTATTGTTAATGTGTGGACTCTGCTGACCTTGTCTCTGTGCATGAGTTGCTGACTGATGACGTCCTCACAGATGCTGGAGGAAGGCACCAGGTTGTGGAGCTGGTAAAAAAGCTCCACACTGCGTTGATGGTGTTGAGGTGTTCCTTCACTCAACTGGTCCCACAAGATCAAAGCCACACTCTGAGATGAGGAATAACACATTTAGACCTGATGCAAGAAATGGGACATGTGTTCTTTTTATATGATACTTCGTGTTCAAGATATGTGACGGACGAAAACCACCGAGAGTGGAAATGTAGTTTGTTTGTAAGCAAGTTGCATTACCGACAATGGCTGACGACCTAAGTGACGGGACTGGTATTAAAGCAGATAAAATGATTGGTTTAATTATGAAAAAAGTTAAATAAAAATGAAGAAGATCAAGACCCAGACAATATGCCTGCTGACCAGCTGACCAAAAGCTCAGTATGCAAGAGACATGTTTGAGGAAGAAGTGGATCTCGGTGAGTTTGCCGGCTTTATTATTTTGTTTTTAATGTTAATAAAGTGCAGTAAAATAAGGATGATTTGCAATTAAAGCCAAATGTTAAAGCTATCAAATGTTTTTCTATCTAATTTCTGACTCAGTGACTGAGAAATTATTTTTGTAAAGGATGGTCCTTCTGTCAGCTCTCCAGAAAACCCTCAAAAGGGCTTGTTTTCAAACAACAAGTTGGTTTTAATGTGCGTTCTTATTAGGCACCTTAGGTCTTAATGGGTTAAAGATAGAAAAAACATGAAAACAATGAAGACCACAATGAAGTTTGGCTTCAACCTGAAAAAGATCTCTAACCTTGAAGAATTCTGTCTTATCAGCTATGTACTTGAGGATTCCCTGAGTGAGCGGTGGCCTGATGACAACAGCAACGCGCCCCTGGCTGGGGCTCATGGGCTGGGAGGACTCTGTGCAGTCGCCAGATGCCACACTCTCAGCTGTCACCATGGCAACCGACTGAGTGAGTCCTATGAGGTCCATGAGTAGGGAGATGGCGACACCCTGCAGGTTGAAGTCACTGGCCAGGCAGGAGGCATCCATCAGTGTCTGCAGCCACACTGGCAGACGGACCTGCTCGCTGTCTGTATGGATGCATTAGGGATATACTTTAACCCAATGCAGTACATCTTTATTGTTGGAAAAAATAAAGTTACCCTCAAATATTCAATTACAATATTCAGATAGTCCTTCCCACCAATTTAAGCATAGCATAATCATACATATTTTAAATACTTCCAAAAAGAAATTGGCCTTATTATAATTATATGTTTTTGGTTCTTACCCAACTGCTCCTCCTGTGTGGGTGAGGACTTGAGGTTGCCCTCTGCGATGTAGACAGGGAAACTGGAGCATTCTAGGAAGAGCTGGCAAGCAGCAGTGAAGGCAGCCACATACTCCCTATGGACCAAGCCGCCTTCTGAGCACATCTCAGTATAATCACAGTGCTGGGGGCCCTCTGAAACCAGGGCCTCCGAACGCATGACTTCAGTTCTTTCATCCTCAGGTCTGTCCACCCGTCCCGGGGTGATATACAGGCTGATGAGCCGGGAGAGGAACTGCTGAAAGTGCTCCAGGCAGCACTGCATGACTGGTTTGTCCACAGGCTTGGTCTGCGGTGGGCCTGAGGAGCGTCGTCCTGCTTTGACCGCTGAGTGGGAATGGGGGATGCATTCCGTTTCCTGGGGGCCATCTCCTAGGTACTTGACAAAGTCTGTGAAGCCACTTTCTGAGGAGCGACTGCTGGAAGGGTTTTCCCCATCCTCAAATACGTCTAAACTGCCAGGCTGCTCCAGTGTAGCTGGGAGAGGCTGCAGAAGGAGAGGCAGGTGATAAAGGACATTCAGCAAAGAGTGATGAAAATGGTGAGTTTTGCTATTGTGAAAATACAGAGAGCCAGGAAATTTCAGGGTGCAGATTCCCTAATAAGGCTGGCTAGTATATCCACTTTTTACATTGTTTCAATATATTTTCAAAGGAGGTATACGAGTAAGCAATACCATTTATACTGTAACAAAGCCATGCTCATGTTTGCATCTCTACAGCGTAAAAGAGAGGGTGTAAACACTCCAAAAGTTGATTGGCAGGTCTTTTAATGGAGGAAAAAGCACTAGTCATCAATTATATGTAACTTATTTATGTTTTAGGATGGAGTTATGATCCATGGGGAAACAAAGGCTTCTTTGTAATATTGAAGTAGAGCCATACATTTACATATGACAATTGTTGTGAGGCAAAATGACTCTGATCTTCTCAATTTGACCCCCTGCAGAGATTTTGTATACTATACAGTATAAGGCCACTGCCCATGTGCCAAACTATTGGTTATAATAACATATGTCTCTCAATAGATGGAGACATTAAACATTATTAAAAGAACAATATTAACCACAACCTTTTGCTGCACTGTTTTCTGTACACTTGTCATCTGTATATGAACCTGTGGGGTCAGACCTGAGGAACTAAGCATAGAGTGAACTGTTCACCAGATGTACATCCTGCTACAGACAGACCAATAAAGTTCACACAATTCTTCATCACAGTCAGGCACTGAGGGCCTGAGAGAGTTGTGGGATACATTTTGATTGAGGCAGCGTGCACTTCTGGAGCCGGACTCAGATGGCACATTAGCTTGCATGTTCTCTATATGCCCCTCAGGGTGGGGGTGGGGGTGGGGGCGTTATAGTATTCAGTGGATGTATGTGGAATGTTTTCCACTCTGATGGATATGACACACCTGGAGGCATAACAGGCTAATTTACTCCTCTCCTTCCTCAGAGAGAGAAAAGGCGAGCTTGGGCTCAGCTGTTGGTTTAACCATCTTCTGTCTTTCTACTTGTGCTCTCTTCTGCCCCTCATGGGTCTACCTCCATCCAGTAAAACCCTGTCTCATCTCCTGACATGGGACTGGGTGACTAAACTTTTAATCACGACTCAATGATCTCCCAAACACTTTATCAACCAGGTTGCTGGACGGGGACCAGGACGACCAAGCATTTGCTCTGAGCAAGTCTTCAAATGCCTTGTGTCATGGGATTATGGGACGGCAGGGCCACCCAGCCAACTGCAGACCAGGACAGGAGGCTGGCAGAAGGACAAAACCCCCGGAGGGGGCCCTGTTCAGGGACCAGGGAACACCATCAGAGCCTGAACTGATGGGATTTTGTGCATTAGCTTGTAGGGGAAGTGGGTCGAGTAGGTCGAACTGGGAATGCTCTGACTAGAGGGCAGGAAAAGGTTTATGTTTTCATCAAATGACATTTTGAAGCAGCAGAGACGGATGTGAATCATGGAAGTTTCTTTCAAAGTCAGAGATTGGCACAGCAGTGGCCTTGACATTGTTTTGGTGCCATGATTCAATCTTCACACAACATTACTTTTAAAGTTATCAGATTGCTGCTATGTTAACACTACATGACTTTTCTTGTAGTAACAAATCTTGAATCAAACAAATCAATGTGTTTTGCACAATTAATTTCTCATTAGCAACATTGATCTGTCAGTGCAGACCATGGTGATACATACAAAAGTATGTTTTTCCTCACAAAAGTATGTGTGAAAAAAGGACAGAAGAAATGATATACCATTTATGAGACTGGATTTTTGGGGGGAATGTCAACAAGAACCAATAATTTGTTGATATGCAGCCAAAAGAAAGATAAAGGTAAGATAATGGATTTATCCATGGTTGTAGATGTTGTACTACTCCTCCTATGGGTTTCACATTGCTTTCAATTGATCCAGTTAGTTTTGGTTTCATATTTTAATTTAGGTAATGGAATAACAATGTGTTAAAAAAAAACCTTAGTCTGATTGGCTGTAGCTCATTATTACAACTGGGCCACAAAACTTGTCACAATACCTGATTTGGAGAGGACATTTAACCTGCAAGATAACTCGATACATGCTTCTGCAAGTGTCTCCAATTGTGTCTTTAAACACAAATTGTTGATCCCTCAACAATTGGCCTCTGACGTGAACCTTTCCCTGCGATTTCTGAGAAAACTGTGGAAGATCCTTGTTGAAATGGTGTGGTGAGAAGTAAAAGTAGTACAAAATTCCTAATTTATTAAAAAAAATTCTGGAAAAAAGCATTGCCACTTAATTGTTTTATTGAAATATTGTCCTTACCGATTTTTCCTCCTTGTCTCTGCTGTTATCCTTTGCTGATCTTGAGGAGTTGCCAGCAGAGTTAGAATGGCCCTGAGGCCCCTGGGAGCCCGAGGGCAGGGCCAGAGGGGACACCAGAGGGGGCTGAACTTTGCTGAGGATCTTGGAGCAGAGGCGAAGACAGTGGGTGAGCTCCCCGAGGCCCAGGGCCTGCAGATGACAGGTCAGAGCCGCCACCATGCGCAACAGCAGCTGAGGAAGATGCTCAGTCTGGATCTCTATGTACGTCTCCTGAAAGATTCAGAAAAAACATAAGTGAGGAAATAAAGGTCCACTTATCGGGAATCTGGACGGAAGTGAAGCTAATATGATGTAATTACTGCAGGTTACTTCATTCGAGTTCTTTGTGACCATTGGAATTGTTGTAATGATCGAAGTATCTAATTAATGAATAAATGTGTTTTCATACACATTCAAATCTATAATGAGCTCCCTCTGGTTTTATCCTTAACCTACATAATCAGAGCAAAATATCTCCGCTACTTTCATTTTCCAGTCCAAAAACTATTCCTTAAAAACAAAAAAAATATTTTTGTGCTGTTGGTTTAGTATTCACTTAACTAAATACAATTGAATCTTCTCTTAAGTTAATGCTCTCTCAGATTTACTCATTTACTATATATTAGACCTGTGGACATACATGTAAGGATACTTACTTACTTTTCCTCATATTTGGTGTATTTGTGGTTTTATTGTACAATAGCCTTGTGTCTTGAGTGGGGTGATTTTCTCATGAAGTTTTTTAAAAATGTTCACTTAAGAAGAAAATAAAGATTTTTATTAAAAAAATTAGAGCAAATAATAAAAAAATAAAATGATCATGGGAGTAAATTCGAATAGTCATATTTCTTACAAGTATGGGAGCAAATAACTGCAGGCATGCAGAACGTACAGACACTGGGCAGAGATTTCATTTTCACAAAATCTATACCAAACAGCCACGATAATTTTTTTCACCCCATGTAAATGACTTTTAGAATTCCTACGCCACCTTGGGATCATGTTAATTTGTTGGTATTAAAATATGACATGTGAGCCAATCATTCAGGACAGAAGAAGGATGCTCTGAGGAATGTTGGCAGGACGTTGCAGAAATGTTATCATAGCCTCAGTGAAGCAGGGTGAGGTGAAAAAGCAGGAAAGAGCAGTACTTTACCTGACAGATTACCCTCATGCTTCTAGTAGGCTTCAAGGAGAAAGAGCAGATAGATTGAACAGACAGGAGCAAGCAGAGCACAGGCCAGAACACTTTGTTTGCAGAAACACACACACACGTACACATGTACACACACACACACGTACACACGTACACACGCACACAATTAATCTCTCACTCACAATCTCTCGGAACACATGGTTCTCTCTCCATTGCACACACCCACACACAGAAGCATTCAAACAAGGTAATAGTAGACAGGAATTTCCAACCTTTTTAGATTGGAAATACGTTATAGACAAGCATATTTCTGGAGGATGCAAACAACATTTTGTGTGGAAACCTAACACACAGGTATTTTCTAACCTGTGTAGGGGCTGCAAATATTCACACACAACAGATGGGATGCACACACATACACACCATAATGGTGGCCATTACATCCAAGAATTGTAGTTAGATGACAAATCTGACAAGATGAAGGCCGAATGGCAAATAGACATGAAAGTTATTTGTTGGGAAAATGTTGGATTCAAGGAGGGAGTGTGTGAGCCACAAGGGAGCGAGAGTAAAATAAATAAGGTGAAAAGCACGAGCTGAGATGGGAAACAAGGGACTGAAGAGGAGGTAACAGAAATAATGTATAAAGAGAAAGAGGGGCAATACGAAAAGGTAAAGAGAAAGAAGGGATAATGACAAAAAAGACAAACAATTTTTTTTTCCAATAATGACATGCTGAAAAGAAAACATAGAGAAGGAAAAGAGTGAAACAGAAGACGGAGGGACATAAAAAACAAGTTAAATAATAAAATAAAATCATGGGAGAGTGAGAGCAAACACAAGAAGGATGAAAATGAAGACAAAGACATATATAAAGAAAGACTGAAGGAAAAAGACAGACCGACAGAAAAGAAAAAGTCTCACCAAAGAAACAATATCCAGCAGGAAGTCGACCAGCTGACAGAACTCTACCAATGAGAGCTCAGGAGGATCTACGCAACCAGAATGCTGCTCTGCACATGTGCTGCTGTTCACAGTCCTCCTGCATCAAAAGCAATAATTTAATGTGAGTAAAGTACAACAACTAGTTATTCACGTCTGTGTTTTTGAGCCTTTGGGAGCTGACAGCGGTATCAATTAGTTGCAAACAAAAACTTTGATTTTACTAATAAGAAAAATGTGCACATCCAGTCGGCTTGATGTTAAAATTAGGGTCCTGCTGTGAAGGTAGTTCTATGTGAAGAAGCAGCATCAGCAAAAGAAAAAAATTACAGATTTTTTGTTGAATGTTTGGCTTGTTTTTAGAATGTTCCCGATACTAGTTAAGTGCACCTAACAAAATGACATCCTCTGTGTAAATGTACATTTATTTGCACACACAAACCTGCAGCATTCCTCAAACCAGCGAGCGATGTAGTCCCACATGTAGTACGGCTCAAACGAGTTGAACAGGAGATTGGCTGTTTTAATAAGTTCGGCCGTCTTCTTGTTCTCTCGTAATTTGCTAAGAATGAAAACAAAAATTATAATCTTGTCAAAACAATACTTGAATCTAAATAATATGCAACTCTCGATAATAAGCCTCAATTTCTTAAAATATTATAACTCTAATAATGAATATATGACTGAGTTATGAATCAAAAAAAGTATCAAATATTTTCACAATTTACATGGTAACATTTGCCACAGAAATCTAACTATATTACTGCAGTTTGTATACTTTCTGTGACCATGTTTTTTTTTAAACTCATCAAATTTTCAGATCTATATTTTGTAATTGTACTTAATGTTACTTAAAAATCTTTAAAGAATTTTGTAACACTGTTATTTCATATGAATGCATTGTATGACTAACTCATTGTATGTTCCAATGTTGTCACTGTTGATTAGATTTTATCTACTTTAGGATATCAGAGTTGATCTATTTGACTTGTATTTATAAGGTTCCTTTCATTTTTTTTTTTTTTTAATTCATACAGGGAGGTGTTGGCCTGAGCTGACCTGCTGAGGTGTGTGTGGTCTTTGCTGAATGGACTCTGGTTTTGGAGGTCCAGCTCTGTTCGACACTGTGTGTGCAGAGTCCGAAACACCTCAATCAGAACGTCCTCTAGGATTTGTGGACCTGGAGAGAGACACATACCGACAGCAGGGATGATGTCCACAGTTGACTAATGTTTACAATATTAAATTCAGTTAATGTGACAGGCTTTATATGTCATGATTTATGGACTTACAACATTAACTAAACCGATGGTATCTACAGTGTCACTTACCAAGCTCTGGTTTGTCCAGCAAACTGATGAGGATGCGAAATGGCTTGAGGTCGTGCATGAGGATACTCTCCTCTTCACCACCTCGGGCCTTGCCCTGCAAGATCCCTACCATCGCCTGAAAATACATACACAAGGAGGTACACGCACACACACACCTGTTACAGTAAAAATCCTGAAATATCTGTAAACTACCAATCCACTTTTCACAATGCTGAGGGATCATTTATCACCTTTGATTTTTGTTTGTTTAGCTTTTCAGAATATTTGGCAGTATCAATCTCATATTTGCATTAAACTCTTTCATTTTTTGTTTTTTTTTGGTGTGTGTGTGTTTCATGCTTCGTTGGTCACGTAATGGGCTGATGCCTGGAACAGACGGTCTCTGTAGTAACAGCCTTGTCCCAATGGAGAGAGCTCCAATAATTGCCGGAGCAGATGGCAGAGGAGCAAACAAAAAAACAAAACAGAAAAAAAAGTACTATCAAAAACAAAACTTCCCCTGCCTGTCGCTCTCTGTTCCAACCCCTGGAGTACCGAAGCCTATCACATGCCAGGAGGGCGAAAGCTGTTTTGAGCTTGATGAGAAAGATTTTCTTTATGTGTGTGTGTTAAATCTGTGGGAGCTGTCTTCAAAGAGTTGACCGTGATGAACAGCTGAAGAGAACAGGACATATATGTAACCCCTGAGAGGATGTGGCAGGTGTGAAAAGAGAGGTGTGATAAGTAATGGATAAAAAAATTTAAAAGCAGGCCAGATCCGCCAAATATAGAGCGAGCAAGCCCCACACACACACGCACACGCACACGCACACACACACACACACACACACACACACACACACACACACACCTTGTTTCGTACAAATGATCTTACCCATTGTTGAGCTGTATTTGCAATGAGTTTGAAACCTCACCTGGACTAGCATGTCTTTAGAGAAGTTGTTGAAGTAGTGGCTAGCGTGCTCCTCTGGGTTGCTCTGTCGCGTGCTGCGGGGGCCTGTTATCACCCCATTGTTATCAAAGCCTTAAAAATAACAGAGATGTGCTGTTAGAATTAATTACAGACAAAAAACAAAGCACCTTAACAGAGTAGAGAAAATTGATGTTTAATTTTCATTAAGATAAAATATTTGTATCTTGCAGTTCTTCTTGGTAAACTCCTAATGATAATCACTAAGTTATATTCCAAGGCGTGTAGGTCTTGGGCTGCATCACACTATGGAACAGGGCTGCACAGTTTGTCTCATCTATGTCTCACCTTGGTGTGATGTTTGAAACAGTCGCTTGTGGGTGAAATGAGGGTTTGTGTATTTGCTTGTGTGTGAGATGAATTGATGATGCATTGCTATTATACTTGGTAGTTGTACTCTGTCGTGTGAGTAAAAACAATGTCCCCGTCTATACATCAAACACCAAGTCCCACAATTAACACCCTTTTTTCTCAGCGCACTTAGCAAGCAAGTTAGGACAGAAATGTTACGACCTGGTTAATGAACTTAAATGAGGGGAAATGAAGCATCATTATTTTCACACAGGCAGCCTCTGTAGCACTGGTGCTATGTGCAAATTAAGGTAACGTACAGCCCTGTGGCAGCATAACCAGTTTCAGATGAATAATACAGTAATATATCCCATTCACAGAGGAAAAACTGGCTTGTGATCTGGTTTAAAGTTGCCATTAGAATCACACTGTGGTGTAAATCTTCACTTATGACTCTGACCTTCACTCCACATCAACCTTGTTGCTAATCATTTCTGCTAATCAGGAACTTGAGATTCCAACTCTACAATCATTACAAGTAGCTCCAGATAAGAATCAGCTTGATACATTCAGTGTCTATCCTCAGTCATGCAGACACTTACCGACATGATCATCACAGTGAGTTGCAAACAAGAGAAAATACAGTAAGACAATGACCACAATAGACATTAGCGTGGTTTATGTTCCACAGAACAGAAAAAAAACAGCCATAAAAACACAGCCATAGACCTGAAGTGTACACAAATGGCAAAACAGAACAATGTGTGTCCCCATAATGGTATTGTAAAACATTAACAATGCTGCTATTCATAAGTCAGAGCTATAAATATCTAGTCTTTTTCCTGCTGGATTCTGCCAAAGTGATGAACAGTTACGTGTCCACAACAGGTTAATAAATGAATCTGGATTATGTAGTATTCTTATGAACAAACGAACTCCTTTTACTCTTACACTTCTCCTGTAGGGTAACCTCCTCTACGATATTATTCTAAAATGACATGATGAGTGGGAATCCTGATACTGTAAATCTGTGTGTGCTGGTGTGTTTGTGTGTGTGTGTTGTACCCAGCAGCCAGGCATAGAGTCTGCGATTGAGGGACATGTCTCTTCTCAAAACCACATGTAAGGCTGCTGACAGGATCCGGATCATGTCAGGGCGAGTCGCCTGAACACAGCATATCACAAGAGAATGTTTGTGACTGCTCCAATATATCTTTCACACACACGCTAACAAGAAAGCAGATTATGGTTACCGGCTAATATATCAATTACACATCTCAAAATCAATCCTAACTTCAGTCAAAGACGTACACAGATCATTATCATACTTCAGGCATGATACACGGGCCAGTAGATCAGAGCTCACCTGGCTCATGTGGAAAGGGAAGCAGAAGAGGATCAGGTCCAGGGTGCTCCTCTGCACCAACACACTGGAGTCCTGGACTGAGGTGCTGACCGCTTCCACCTGGTGAGAGCAGAAAAGAACTGTGAGTCAACCTGTGTATAAAATACACAACCCTACACATCATTATACTATTCAGACTGACACAGTGACCAAAGATAAACCTGCCTTGTTGGTCCATCGTTCATACCATTTCTTTCATCATACATTTTACAAACTGAGTAAGCATCTACCATCATAAACATCTATGATCTTTTTTCCTGTCTTATGACATTCATCGGGCCCTTTCCAGTCAAACTACTCCAATTTATCTTCTTAGTAACGGAATATAAGTTGAGTTTTATTCCAAATCCACCTCCAGACACTAATACAATAAACCAAATGAAAACACTGGACTGCTGATTAATAAACAAATTCACTGTAACATCATTAATAATAAATTGATATTTTGCTAGAGGGTGATGCAGTACGTTTTGTCCCTCAGCACTCTCACTAGAACTGTCACATGTGCATAACCCTTTTTTGTCAAACAGCCTCTCAAGTACCATGAGCTCGATGTCGCTGCCTATCACATAGAGCTGGTCTTCCATGGAGAGTTTGCGATTGAGGTGCAGCAGAACAAAGGAAACCCCGGGGAGACGCACAGCGGGGCTGGTCAGGATGCTGCCCCACAAGGCACTGTAGAAAGCAGACTGCTCCACTGCTGCAGCCACCTTCTCCAACAGGGTATTGGTTCTATGACAAACAAGGAGGACATGGTGGTACTCAGAGGTGAAAATACACACTGTGTGCTTGAGAGTTTGTTTCTGATCTGTTCAGGTTGAACCAGCGAGACGGCTTTGTTGTGGCAAATTAATAGAAAGTAGGGCTGAACAATACAGATCAAAATTAGAATAAAGGTTATTTTTATCAGTATTAAGATCACAAGTATTTATGATGCATATTCATTGATTTTGAAGACAATATATTTTACTGAACACTCACATTTAAATAACAAAGCACTGCCTTCACTTCAATGTTATGCTACATTCCTGCTAATGTACAAATGTGGGTATGGGCCATGGGAGTAATTTGTTTAGGGGCAACAAGCCTCTGAGGTTCAAGAACCTCCGATAAAGATGGTCAATGACTTGAAGTACTGTGGGTTTACTGTAATTACCGCTCAGTCGCAGCAGTTGAATTTGGGGTAGAATTAGTCATCTGAGTGACACATGTTACAGGAGTGTGAGTTCCAGTCAGAAATTAAACCCAATGATGAATTCAATCTGGGCAAACAAGGTCAATCTATAATTACCTTAAATATACACAATCATTTGAATGCAATATTACACAGAGGTAACAGTGGGAACAGGAAATAGCTGCAAGAGGTGATAAAAATAATGCAATTTGCTGTTCAGTTTTCTAGTTTGACAGAAACAAAATCAACGCAAGAGACAAAGAGAACATTGTTTGTTATAGTTTTACTGAACAGATACTTAAACTACATGTGTAGTTTTAAATAAAATGAGAAACAAGTTAGCCCTGCAAATGACCCCTGAAACCCAAACTGTGGTTTTAAAGTTAGACATTGATGTCATTGGAAAGTGTACACAAACATACATGCTTGCACACACACATGCACAACACACAGAGACTGTATTCAACTTTCAAGCAATGCTGATAATATATAGACAATATAGATACATGCAGACAATACACTATATGCAAGCAATATACAAGTAATTTAAAAAAAAAAAATAAACATAAAGTTAAAGTGTGTGTGGTAGAGCAAAGAAAAACTATGTACATCAATGTATTATTTGTACAATGCAGTATCGGTAGTTTAGTATCTTAGAAGCAGGCTGTATTAACTATCTAAGATAATGCAGTTTAACTCCGGTAACATGTGAGTATTGTCTCAAGGCCTCCATTCACCCAGTTATTACTGAAAATTACATTTAATAAATTGTCTGATTAAATAAAAATACTTAAACATTTAAAAATGCTTAAGTATAGAACAAATATATATGAATTTACTTAAGAAATAAAGAAACTTAAATCCCAAATCATTCAGCAGCTGAAAAGATTCTCTCTACAAATGTTTCATTGTGGGCAGTGCTTACTATTTCCATCGTAAGCACTGCACACAACAAGCGCTGCTTCTCTTTGGTTTAAAAACAATCATATTAATAAATTTTAAAAAATTGGAAATTGACCTTAATAAAATATATGACACGTCAGCGTGAACGGAAATATACAGTGATACGGAAATAAATAGCAATAATATGGCATTGCAAATGAATGATGATAGGAGTATTGCACAAGGAAAATGAAAGTCTGGCATGTGATGGCATGGAGGAAAAAACTGTGAGTGAAACTGTCTCTGAAATCAAACTTTGTTCAGGATCCCAAAACAGTTTCTGAAGTTCCCAATAATGGAGCGAAGCCAGCGAGCTAGTTCTGGCCGGCAACTCGAGCTGCGCTGCTTCAGTCATGTGCCATACATCAGGTGACATAAATCATGTCACATATATCAGGTGACATACTTCACTTGCCACAACCAGCCATAGCCCTCATCCACCGCATTAGGCGGTCTATTTAAGCAGAGGGAAATCCCATCACTCTCTCTGATTCCTAACTGCTACGCAGTAGTAGACTACTGCCTCAGCCCCTCCACCACCCCAGCATCCACCTGTAGGCTTCAACGGGGGGTTACAGTATTAGCTCATCACTCCCATCATTCCTGTGTTAGCATATGGGGAGTGATTAAGTTGGAGCCTAGACGCCAAACACAAACCTGTTCTACTGTGAATAATAAATATCTTAATAAATAAGATAAATAATCAAACGTGAGTTGTCTGACTGAAATGTCATTCACTTATAGTTTTGCTTTCACTACTTTTCTTTCTCTCCTTTCTGCCTTTGTCCGGTCAGAATTTGTAAGTTAACAACAAAAGATAGGGCACCAGTAGGAATTGTTTGCTTTAAATTTCAAGTCAAATCAATTATACTTTATTTGTCTTGGGCCTAAGTGCTACAGCAGCTGCTGAACAGTACATTGTGTAATAAACAGCAAAAACAGTAAACAAGGATATATTGGTAAGACCCAGAATAACTACTTCAGTTACTTCAATTACTTCAGGAGATCTGCAAGTTCACCTACTTCTTCATCCCTGTTTTCTAGGAACTTCTCATTTATTTTATTTTTATTGACTTTTTCCTTGGGCAGTTTACTGCTGACCTTTGTACTGTTCCAGGTTATTCACTGGACTTGGGAAATGGATGTGTTGTTAATCTTCTGACTGGAAGTATACCTGTGTCAACACTGACTAGATTTTGTAATATATGTGACACAACCAGATAAAGACGTGAACATACAATATCATCATGTGAAAATAAATTATGAATAAAACATGCAAGCTTAAGTTAGCAATTTTATCCAAGTAACAGACAGATATTTGTCTTAAAGAAAAGAGATGGAAAAGTTCAGAGAGAGACAAACATCTTTGACTATCTTCAGTTTTAGGAATGAATCTTGCAATGACTCATTCATCTCATGTATCATTCATACAATCTGCAATCAATTCCTCTTCCCATAATGCTCTAAAATGCCTTCTCCTAATGGCTTGTTCTGATGCCTGCATGTGCAAGTTAAAAACTTTCCAAGTGTTTTTCTTTCTGTTTCTGTTCTTCTTACCTGTCATAGTACTCAGAGCCCTCCTCCAGACCAGGCAGGACCCCGGTCAGTAGCCCCTGGAGGCCTGGTTTCAGAGTCTTCCCCAGGGGCAGGTAGTAGGTCTCATAGAGCCCCAACAGCACAGGCTTCACAGACATGGCAGCGTTGGACAGTAAAGGGAAAAGCCCAGAGCTGCAGGGGATGAAGACGTTAAGGCTCATTTTCAAAATCAGATACTAGCAGAAAAAAGCTTGTTTTGAGTTCATTTATTGGCCCCTAGATTACCACGTGGATAATACATTATTACCTGTAAAGAAAGAGGTCTTTGGCTAGCCTCTTGGGGCCTATGATCTTGAAGATGATCTCATATGTCTCCAAGGCCTTGCGGTGGACCCCGCTGGGCAGGGCGGGGTGGAGGCATTGGGCCAGCCGTTTGCCTATTGTCAACTTCTTGGGAACCACTTGATATTTTGCATTGTTCTGCAAAACCTGAGATGAACCGGACGTAAAAAGAACATGGTTTAAAAAAAAAAAGAAGCCATGCAGAAAAGCAGTCTGAAAACCACTCTGCATCTCACACAAGAGCACACTTATGACTTATGTTGACTTAATAATTATGTGGTATCCATGTGCAATACAATCTCGGTAAATAGATTCTGCATGTGAATATGCAGAATCTTTAGACGTGGCACAGAAAAAAGTATCTCTGTTTTGTGTAAAGAAACATTTGACTAGTGTGATAAAAGAAACAAGTCGGACTGTAAACAGTGTACGGCGAACGGAAGACAGAGCCTTGGCCCTGATATCCACTGTCTACACCAGAAGCAACAAACTGATTACAATATTGCATTTCTGTGACTTCGAAATTATACAGTTCCTGAAACCATCAAATGGCAATAAAATTTGATTTTGATAAATAAAATCAATCAGTGAGGGTCGGCTGCTACACCAAACCAATGACATCCAAATTTTGATGAACGTATTTAGCTGATAAGTCTGTTGTACATCAAAATTATCAGGTATACACAGGATTTTTTTTCAAACAGGTAAAATCGCAAAATAACATATAAAGACTTCTTTCCCATTGCCAGAAGAGTTAGCATTACTTTTCTTTTTTTTGTTACGGTCGACATAACAAACACTCAGGAAACTGAGGGTCTCTATCTCTTTTCTTGCCAAAAAGAGAGTATTCACCTGGGTGTCATATTTCTATCACTGCAGATTGGAGCCATTGACAGTAAATATCCATGTCTCCTGGGATTTAATTATGATACTATCCATTACCATTGCAGACATAAGCCAGATGTTAGAGGGGTTTTTTGACCAGTGGAAAGTGGCTTTTTCCTCCTCTACTACATATAAACCGTGCAGTGTACACCAAGCCGCAGCCTCTCAGATCCTCACCTTGTTGAGTTTACCCAGTGCAGAGATGAGATCTGCCCACTCACTGGAGTACTCAAAGTTCTTGAGGGCTTTGTCCACTGCTGCCACATAGTTCCTGTACTTGGAGTCACTGAGCAGCTCCACTTCCTCTGCATTCATTCTCCTGGGTGGTTTTTATGCTATTGTAAAACACCGGGGACACATATATACATCACACCTAAAGAAAAAGAAAACAACAGAAAGACAACGAGAGGAAGATGAGACCAAGGAGATCACATGAATAAAAAAAGATTTAAAGGATTTACTTTAAAGGTTCAGTGTGTATAATTTAGTGACATCTAGTGGTGAAGTTGCATGTTGCAGCTGAATACCCCTCACCTCACCCTCAGCTTCCAAACATGAAAGATAATCTGTGGTGGCTTCAGTTGTCATAAAAACTCAAAAAGGTGTTAAGTGTGTCTAGTCTGTGCTACTGTAAAAAACATGGCTGCCTCTGTAGAAAGGACCTGCTCCAGTTGTAAATATAAAGTACCTACAATTCATACAATTTAGATGAAAAATCACAAGGATTATTGTGCATCCAATATCTGCCACTACATCCCTTTCACCTAAATCTTACAAAAATAACCTTTAAGTTAAGTCATCTTCATGTTTGACCATGAAGAAAAACGCCTGAGCCCATCAATTAGTAGTATGTGCTCTAATGACTTAGTCTTATAAATCAGCAGGGAGCTAAATCTGACAGGAGCAGCAGCCAATACTAACTATCATGTTTGATGTGTTTGGAAAAAGAAGCTGACAGCAAATGACAGGCTGAGTCAGATTATGTTTCACCAAAAACAAACAAGTTTGAAGAAGAGTGGTAATTAACTCAAGCTGCTGTCGCTGCTATCTACTCTAATAACACAGACTTATTCCTGAAAACAGCTGGTGAACAGTGACAGGACTGAGTCTGGTTGGGATTTTCCATGACAATGTAGTCACCACAGCCTCACCATGAAATGAGCTCTTGTTGGCATGAAGTAACGCTGTTAAGTTCTTGTCATTAGCCTACTGATGCACATACTATTTCCAACCTACATTGTGAATATAAGTATTCACCTTTGAAATGTACCCCTGCCAAGGAGGTTATGTTTTTGAATGCTTGGTGTGATTGTTAGTCAAGTTGTGCAAGGATTACACAAAAAATGACTGAACCGATTTCACAAAGCTTACTGGAAGGATGTGCTATGGGTCAGGGAAGAACATGTAACATTTTGGTTGCAGATACAGACGTTTTTTCCACTTTTTATAACCCTGTGAGATAGAGCTTTTCATTCGACATTTCTTGATGACAAAAAACCTGGGATGTTTAAGGGTGTGTGCAATCTGGTACAGATATGAATGTAAATCTGGATCTTGTGATTTAATGTGGATTCATGAGGGGATTTGGGACAAGGTAGAGGTTTAATGATACATTTGGTTAAACATTTCCGAGACAATGACTTGTGTGGAATTAGTCATAATAGATTGTGTTTGTTCATTAGTGTGACAGAGATGAAGATCTCAGCATATCTAGAGACTCATTCATACATAAAAGAAGTTAGTTAAAGGGGGTTCCCTTTCTTTTTTGTTCTGTTCTGTGTTGATGACAGACCTGTCAGTGTCAACAACAGGGAGCAGGCGTTCCAGTTTAACTGCGGATCATGGCAATTGGTGATTTGTTGTCTTTATTCCAGATGTCGGTTGGTTGCAGATTCGTCATTTCAACAGAGTGACTGTGTCTGAAGTGCAGTGATGCACTGAAAGACGCGTTGAAATAAAGAGGCAACTATATAAATCATATGGGTAAAAAAAAAGATATATTATTAACGACATGGTGAAGCAGTATTAGCTTCACATCTTTAAAATGATGTCTGCTGACTTTAAGCTGCAGCGACAGGAGGACACATGAAGCTTAACACATCCAATAGAAGGACATTCACTAACTTTACTCACAAAAACACTGCAGGAGCCTCCACCTCGTTGATGTGAGGGATGTTTTCTTATGACACGTGCTTGGTGTGTGTGCATTGTAATGATCACCAGCGTCAAAACAAAAGGACTTTGCGTGGAGCTGGCCATGCGTGTGTATTATTCATAACTCCATGTGTCTCCTATGAAGGATGAGCATCAGTTTGTGAAGCCTGTTATTAAGTATGCAGCGTTTATTCTGACTATCACCAGATATCATGGGCGTTTTCCTTAAACACCCTTTTACCTATATGATTGAGATTAATGTCTCAACGTGATGTTGATAAGGACACATTACATGAGCTCGTGATGGGTTTTCGTTCGATTTTTATTTCAACGAGGCCTTCAGTGTATAACCGCACTTCAGACACAGGTGCTTTGTGAAAATGACGAATCTGGGCGACAACATCAGGATTTAAGACAATAAATCACCAGTTGCCATGATCCCCAGTTAAATTGGAACACCGGTACACACACCTGCCGCCCACACTGCAGCGTACGTTGTGTTATCACCCAATAGTGAATACATGTTGCAACATATGACACAATGATAACACAAAAAAACACATTTGGTTAAAGAATATTCTCAGAGGGTAATTATACGCGTCACTGCCAGTGTGGTTTGAGTGGGTCGGAGCTAACTGGCTAACAGCTACCTGGTCCCTAGCTGGGTGAGGTGCTTGTTTTCAGCTAATGTCAACCTGCAGGACACTTGTCACGTCATGGACTCATGCTGATAGGGAATCTCACCGTGATCCTACACAGTCCAGCGGCTGTCATTCATTCGTGTGTCCGACCGGCGGAGGAAGACAGAGACTGGCAGCTTCCGCGATGTGAGCAGCGAGCTGTGCTAGCTTAAGCAGCAGGTTGTTACAGTGATGGAGATGCAGCCAGGGCCCCGGCAGCACTGATGTCTCCCGCTCACACGAGTCGCGTCCCGGTGACAGGAAGCAGCTTTGTGCACAGACGACAGGGGATATGCTACATATTCCGGTGTGCCGCTGTGTGTAAATAAACAGCGATGGGCGTCTTAGCTTGAGGCGAAGAGAGACGGCTGTCAGCTCCCAGACTGCACTGCGGGTCAGCCGAAGCTCTTCCGCATCAGTTCCGCATGCACGTTTTTCCGCCCCCCTAAACCGGGAAGTCAGGATGGAGAAACCCGGTGGTCGCGTGACTTGTCTTCAAAATAAAAGATAAATGTTACAGGGGTAAACAGCATGGCAGCTAAATCCAATCCAATTGAGGTCAATTGTGACCACTTTTTCAAACGTAAAAAAGCCGACGCCCCAAAAGTGTAAGTGATCTCTTGTGGATTTGAATTTGAATGCCGGGGGGTTCAGGACACTTGGATAACACCACACAAGCACTATGGAGGCATTTTTTTATGTCGTGTTTGTATGTCTGAAGAAAGAGTCACCAGTAACTTCAAATGTATTGGATTTGGCTGCAATGCTGTTTCTTCTAATCAATGCTGTAAATACTGTTTGTTGATACTGTCCTATACACGTGGCATCTATTGAACATCTGTCCTTCCTGGGTGAAGGATCCCTTACACGTGGCTCTCTCTGAGGTTTCTACCTTTTTGCTTTTTTTCAGGATTTCCTTACTCCTGTTGAGGGTTAAGGGCAGACCTTGTCCAAGCCCTATGAGACCAATTTTGATTTGTGAATATGGGCTACACAAATTTAATTTGATTGATTGAAAAACTACTGACAGCAAGGTTTCAAAGACACTTGGTAATATATAAATTTAGGAAAAGACAAGTTGTCATAATAATGTCATATTAATTAAAACCTTCATCGTTAATAAATGCAAATCTTAGGTTTACAGATTGTAAGTAGATTTTTTGTTAGTAAAAATTCTTGATAACTTTTTCACCACTACAGTAAAATAATAGACTTTGGGATTAGTAGCAAATCTTGAGGTCCTGTGTGGTCCCTGAAACAATTTTTTATTTTAGTTGTACATATCCCTTAATAAAAAGGCCCCCAGGCAAAGGGTTGTAGTTCTATGTGCCAGAATATAAAAGACGAAAACATGTCACAATTTACAATCCTTCCAAACACTACTGATTAAAATTGATGTGTAACAGCTATGCTATTAATGAAAAACATGTTCATCTGTAAAACTGTGTGGCAAAAATGCAAAGAACCTGCACCGGCATCATAGGTGTTTTTTTTAAATAGGTATCTGATCACACCATAACTTGATGATTATACTCTGAAATGAACACTGTCGAAGAAAATGTGTTAATCATGGAGGACTATTGTGTAAAAGCTCAAACGTGACACCTTTATAAGACATTTGTCTCTAAAATTTGAAAGAGGGGTTGAGACTTTTTTATTTTGAAACATCTGACCGGATGCTTCTCTCTCTCTAAGGTAAACTTGACCCCCGATGCTGCCGTCACGCTGCAGACGAGTAACATTGTCTGAATTCAACCTGATCAGTGGGATATACTGTTGTGTTTATTTCTTGTGGATTAGGTTTACTTTACAAAGTCACACAGCGAACTGAGCGTTGACTAGTGGATTATTTATTTCAGTAGCTTCTTCCCAAGTGTCGCGGGAACAGAATGGCGGGTTTAGAGATGCAAAGAAAAACACATGAGGTCGGAGTTTTCTTAGAGCTGAGGAGGAGGCTTCATACTGGACTCTTCATCGTCAGGTAATTATGAACCAGTAGAACAGTCTGGTGACTGTGGTATGTGTTAGCTAATCCGATGAGGCAGCTATGCTAATAAGCTCAGTAGCATAGACTCTGTGTTCGAACTCAGCCAACTAACAACAAAGCTAACTAGCCAACTAACTGGTTTCAGTAACATCTTCCAAACTCTAGCTTTAGCTCACTGTTGTTTTGATTTTAACAATTGGCCTCATTTCACTGTTACCCCCTACAGAAGCGTCAGCTTTGGTTATTTACAAAAATATAAAAAAAAATTATAAAAACACTAGTTTAACTGTTTCATTGACTGTAACACAGTCAATGCACAATTCACTATTATTCAGATCAGTTTTTCCCCAGAAGTTTGTTGTGTATGCTTATTGTATCTTAAAAAATGTAGAAAAGCAGCAATTTTTTTGAAAAATGTGCATGTCAAATAAAACTGTAAAATATACTATTTAACTCCATAACATTTTTTTGACACCAGATACATTTCAGATTACCATTTTACAAAATATTCCAAACATCAGCTCAGTCATAAAATATTATGATTATATTATTATAGATTAAAATATAGCACAGAACATTTGCTTCCCCCTGACTAACTGCAACATTTAGGTACAACTTCATATTTATACTTCAATATAACGATTCTGATGTATAACTAGAATGGGACTCAGTAGAGAACATACCTCCACCAGGACCCCAAAGTCCCCTTATGTTACCACATTTATATTCTCTAGATGCAGATTTGTCATACCAAATTGTACATACCCACAAAAATCAATCTTCTTTACATGACAGATTTTTTTTCATTAAGATTTATGAATTACTCTCGGGGAAAGTGAAAAAAGCCCTATCTCACAATGATAAAGAAAGGGGGGGGCGACCCTGTCCTGTATCCACAAAAATGTAATGGATTCTTCCCTGACTCATACTGCACCTTCCACCAAGCTTCTTTGTAATCACTCCAGTCGGCTTCACGTAATCTTGCTTATAAACAAATAAACAGGAGTGAAAACGTAACCTACTTGACAGAGGTAACACTGACAAGTGGAAATTCTTATTATTTCATTCTGATCCTGTTCTACTCCTGAAGTAAAAGTCAGAGTTATACATAAATCCAGCCAAAATAATCTCTACCCAGTTCACATAATAACCAGAGTCTCACTCAGTGTCTCCTGGCATCACACAATGTAGCCTAACTATCAATTAACGGCACACTAGTAAAAATGTATGTGATAGAATGATGTCATAAAACAAGAAAGTTAATAGTATTATATACTGTATTTGGAATGTGTATCTTCTGTTCATATGTTTGAGTCCTGTCGTAAACTAGTATCTAATATTTATTGTAATAAAATATTAAAAGATATTACATAACTTCATGCACATGTGCAGTTTAATATACGGTGGCAAAGATCAGAGCCATAATGATGTGTGTTCCTACTCAGTCTTTAATAAGGGGCATTTCTGCTGGCCGAACGTTAATGTAGTACACCCGTTACAACAGTAGATGGTGCTAAGGAGATATGTCGTATAGCAAAGTGAACCATGTCCTTTGTGCTTAATTTACAGTGGATGCCTGGTACTGTACAAATCGTATTCTTACTACTATATGTGAAATTATGTGAAGACTATAAGAGCTAAAGGGAAATATTTCTCTGACAAGGACATTAAATAAAAACCACGGACGACTCAGAGATGGACTGTAAATGAGTGTTGGTGTAAATGGAATAACATTCCTTGGAGTGCATCCCTGTCACCAGAGGAGCTGCTCAGTCTGCATTCAGTTTGTTGTTGAGTTAAAACAGTTTTTCTCTCAGCGTGTGGCCCTCATGAGTTCAGCCATTATTACTCAGTTCTTCTTTTAGCTGAGACAGCATCATCCAGCAGGAGGTAGAGGCAGAATATATGATTGTAGTGGCATCATTTATAACAGTGCTTCACCGTATTAAGCTCAGTTCTTGAGGGGAAAGTGGAACAGCCACTGGACTCTCACTTTTAGCTTCTCTACCTTTTAATAACTGCTGCCATTCAAGAGAACTTGGCAATGAAGGAACACATTGTGTGCTCCTAACAGACTGTAAAGAAATACTTTATACTTTCAAAAAATCTCAGATTTCTTGTTTTATTCAAGCAATAGTTTTAAACGCAGAGAGAAATCATGGCATCATTATTCCATAACCACTTATCTTGCAGCCAAGCCGTAATTCTGTGGTGATAACTATAAACCTGTGCTTACATAACTCCACTCCTGTCTGCTCTCCAGGAAAGACGGAGCCGGAAGTCCTGCTGATGTGGTTGTGACAGGTGGAGATTCAGCGCTCTGCCTCCGGACTCTGAAAGGCGACCTGAGCGTGGGTTTGCCATCAGGAGTCACCTTGGATCCGGGATCCTGCATTCCGACATCCGCAGGAAAATCCTGCGGAGAGGAGCTACATTACAGACTGCGCATCAATGTTGCAGAGAGCTCAGATGAAGGTAAGTTCTGGGATGAGAATGGAAACGTATCCAGAGACATGTGATGTCCCTCTGCTTTGCTAAACTCCTTTGTGCCAAGACGAGAACAAAGTCTTTCGGTGGCTATTTAGAGCTCGCTGTCTATTCTAAATTAATTGGACTGAGTCACTTGGTCATCTGAGACAGTGCAGCTGTAGATTTTACTCTCAGGATACTCAGCGGCCCACATGCAACTATCATTGGAGTCATGAGAATACTCCTTTTTTAAGTTTTTGAATTTATCTCATATCATCCAAGTTGTCTCCAAAGTCATTGTATAATTATGATATTCCCCAAATTCCATCTTTGGGCATTTCCTTAGATTATTGTCTGACTACTAGTGTGAGATGTGATTTATAGCAAAGGACAGTCACTGACGAGTCCAATCCAAATGATATTTATGGCCCCCTCTCAGGCCAAGCCACCGCCGACACCCAGCATTCTATCGATTTTTGTGCTCTGTAGTACAAGGTTACCACCCTTTCAGCTAATCTGCCTCATTTTTTTTGCTTGCCTTTGGCCCTCAACAGAGGCTTCTGACAGTGTGATGGAGACACTCCGGGCAAAAGAGACTTATTGCTTCCACTGCCAGGGCTGCATGACCAGGCTGCTGGAGGACAGGTGAGGAACAGACGGAAGGGGGGGTCATGAGCGGAAATGGGTTTTTTATTCACACCCTCCTCTGCAGGAAGAGGAGCAAAGAGTTTATTGATGGTGTGACCCAGCAGTGGAAGCGATAGTCTGAGAAAGAGAAATTGATGGATGGAGCCGGAGCTGGAGTCCACAGTTGTCAGCCTGACTGGGTTAGAGTTATAGAGTGAGTGTGACGTAAAGGTCTGCACCACCTATTCAAAAAACAAAAAACAACAACACTAAAAAACAATTGTTTTTCTTACCTCGAGGTGGTTCAGCTGGACAGGGGTATTGTTCTTATTGCCTTCAGCTTGTAGCTTTCTCTGGTCAGCAATGTGACATGCTGAAAATTGCAATAGCTGCATTACACAAACCCTTGCCCTCCGGCTCTGTTTCTCTGCAATAACCCACTAAAAGTTGCCAAGAATTTATTTTTTTGCTTTCAACTTGGTCTAGGGAAGTAAAAAATGTCAGGATTGAAGTGAAAAGTTATAATTTCAACAACATATTGCAAAATAATGCTTGGTAACAATATTTTGTTGGGCCGCTCTGAGGTATTAATGCTAGCATTGAGTGCAACCAATCCAAGGTGCCCTCTACAAATTGTGCAGCCTGAAACAATCCTGTAGCAGGTTATAATGCTTAGTTTGAATTGAAGATTTAAGAGTTGATTTGACTGTATGATTGCTCTGGAGGCTACAGTTTGTAATGCTGTGTTGCCTTATACAATAGGTGTTTCCAATGTTATGTCCACCCCATTCATTTAATTGTAAGTAGGCTAAATAACTGAAATACCTCTGTATAATAATAACAATTGAGTTGCACTCAATGGACTATATACCTCTGTCAAGGCCATACAATCCTGCTGATTATCTGGTTCTTACAGTAGAAATATAAAAGAAAAAGTAAATAAGAAACTGGATCCACCCCATAGACTGTAAATACAGATGGACAGCATGTCATCACTTCCTCCTGGCATATTGAGGATGAAGACAAAATATCGGATACGGGGATTGCCATCTTGCTTTATGGAAGTCATTTTGAGCCAGACTTTGCACAGAAGTAGTCGTGGTGGGGAGCGGTGATATCAAAGTCCTGCTGGTCAACAAGCTCGACGAATTGCAGGTCATTTGAGCATGACTTTGCGTAAAATCATCAATCAACTAGTTAAAACCAAACTTACTGGAAAGATGAACATTTACAACTTTATTTGTACTCGAAATCATGGGATGGTTACCCTCATTTATAATGATATTGGGTTAAATTACAGAAATACTAATGAAAATGTCACAATTAACATAAAAACGTTAAAGAAAACAATTGGAGAAATCGAGATATCAAAATATGAGTAAAGAACATGACTTTACAACCTTAAAATACAAGGCATAGCAGTTAAAATAACTAGGCCCAAAATATAAAATTAAAGTGCAGTTATGTAAATGTTTGCAACTGGAAGTTAGAAGATTAATGTCCAAAGGGTAGAATTGTTTTCAATATGAGGAGGTAGCGAAATTGCTGGACATGAAGTCAAATCCAGTTCTTTTCATCTGTTTGTAAAGAACTACCTAAAATTACAGAAACCGTCTTTGAGAAGAAAAAAACTATATTTATGCTTTTGCTTTTTAGTCCCATCTGCTAACATGGAGGAGGCAGGATTTATGAACAAACTGCAGCCAGCCACCAGGGCATGATCAAGTTTATTTGGCATTCCTTTCCCTGTCTTTTTGTCCATACAGTATATGATCAGCCCCTTAAGTCACAGCTGCACTTAAATTGAATGGGTTCCTAATGGATCCAGATCCCATCTTTTGTAAATTGGTTTGTAGTTTTTGTTTAATCCTGCTAATAAACAAACTAGCAAACTAACAAATAGACACGGGTGAAAACATAAACTCCTTGGTGGAGGTAACTAAAGCCTTCAAAGTGATCATAAAGTTGAAACTGAAACATTATCACCTTCATAAAGGAGTGTTGTATTAGACTGTGTAAGCAAGTGCTTTACTGGATGGAATTACAAAAAGAGCTGTATTAAAGCTGAACTAATCAATATTCATCGTAACAATGGCTCAAATGTAAACGTGCAACGTTCCCGCATGAAATTATCAATCATCTCTTTAGCTCTATTTACTTCTAAGTTTTCAGCCCATTGGTTTGTTTCTTTGGCACTGATCATATCTGCCTCATCTCCAGCTGCAGGAAGTAGTTTCCTCCAAAGAAGCTTTGATAATCCCACAGTGCACTCACTTACTAGCAGCAAATGGCTGAACACAAGGTTAGCAGCTGGCTGGTGGAGCACATAGGAGCATTAAGCAGCCACAGACCCTGAAATAATTTTAAGATTAATTTCTCCTTTTTGGTTACTGACCTTCGCTGATCCTCGGAAAAATCGCTGCTTATTATTGAGCAATAACAGCTCCCACTGCAGCACGAACCAATTACTACAGTTTCCACATGGACAGAAAAAGAGAGAAAACCCCTAACCCTTTTTTCCTCTCTTTCAGAGTGTTTAAGAGAGTGCTTCCTCTCCCTAATGGCAACTGGAACGCCCTTGTGGATGACTGGTGTTGCCACTCAGATCCGTTCGCCAAGGAGAAGTTGCAGCCCAGACCAGAGGACTGTTTACTGGGCGACACTTTCCTCCTCTTGGCCAGAGATGACAGCTGTGATCAGACTCTCACAGAGGAAGTGAGCCGAGTCAGCACAGACGACGGTCAAGATTCAAAGGTGACGGACATGTAACTCAAAGTGATGGTTCGTTGCTTTAGCTGGAAGACAAACACTGAAAACATCATTTCAGGATCTTCACTGTGTATTGTGGACGAGTAGTGGGGCCGGGCATAAGAATAAGACAAGAAAAAAGATGACACTGGAAGATTTCCTTCGGTGAAATTTTTCTTCAGAACAGGTTTTAGTAACAGAAATTATTTTCTGAGTATAAACACAGTGTCGTAATCAGTTTTAGGTATTTGAAAAAATTGTGGCAAAAAAATGTGTCTATTCAGAAGGAGGAACCACAGACGCTCTGACGGATGGAATACTTGCGGCTCACAGCACAGTTGTCAGGCGTTCGACATTTCAACATTATTCAGAAAATATGAAAAGAACACTTTCTCTGATTTAGTTTGACATTCCTTCAAAGAAAATTGTCTTATGCCTAATCTTATAGTTTAGGGAATTTCTAAAAAGTCAATTTTTTTTTTTAAAGAGACTAGGTCTGAACAAGAGTGAAAAAGTAAAAGCGTAAAAACTCTTACTTATTTGCCGCAGTGACGGAGGAAGTGATGGAAGCACAAAATGGTCAAAAGATATTGTAATAAAACACAAAATTGGATTTATAGTGGTACCATAAAGTATACTCACCCACTGACACTCAATCCCCACACGGCCGCATCAGTGAAGTTAAACTCTTTAACACTTTAGACGAGGATTGAGCTCCCTGTTTTTCTATTAGTCATTCTCTGCATGAGTGACTCTGTGCTTGACTGTAACAGAGAGAAATAGAGAGCGAAGAAATGACAATCTGCCGACCTTATATCTGTCTCTCCTCGTCTCTCCTCCACCCTGATGATATCTGGGTTTTACATTTATTCCTTATAGAAACCCTGCCGCCGGCTGGTACTCATCTCCTGTAAGAGCTGTTCTGCAGAACTGGGAGAGGCCGTTGCACCAGGTACATATTGTTCAATTTGATTTTCATACATAATCATAATTTTCAGTTGTGTACATGAGATTTTTCCATTGTATCTTACAGGGACCCTGAAATTGTACTTCACACAAGTGTTGGTGGAGCCTGCAGTGGGAGACAGGAAGACAGAAGCCTCAATTAAAAGGCAGGTTTTTAATCCAAGCTCTGAGTGGTGATAAATACTGTAGCCAGAAAAGGCTGTTTCATAGGGAGATAAATTGTAATGTATTCTGCTGAAGGTTTTTTGGGGGGAGTAATGCATAATGCCCTCTGTGTTCAGGCGGTTAATTAAAATAAGGACACTGTTACAAATTTAGTTCTGAATTAAACATTTAATGTCTGTCATTGTGCAAGTTTGAATGATTTTTGATAATGCACAAGCAGTAGGCTTTTTGTTTGGGGATGAGGAGGGATGCCATACCCTTTAAACCAAAATGAACAAAAAAACATGCTGCCAATTACCGGTCAATTTTGCCATCCACTCCATAATCAATCCTGTGCATGTGCATGAACATAAAGAGTCACATCATTTTCTCAGAGCAAAGCAAGAAAATCACGTCATCCTGCCAAAAGTTATTGATTCCTCAGTGTTGTTTTGGTTAAATGTCTGACTGTTGATATGGTTTCCAAGGCAAAACTAGGAAATTAACAAATGTTCTCTCTTTTGGACAGATCTGTCTTTGTGGAGAGGACAATAGCAGCCAGACTGTCGGAGCTGTCCAACTCACTGAGCACCTTCCACTTCACTGTCCAGACTCCTGATGAAAAACCCTTCTTATTGGTAAGAAGAAGCGGTTGTAATCAGATAATCAGGAAACACGCATGACGGTTTATTAAAAATAGACCACTCGGTTATTTGAGAAATGGGAAGGAGTGATACTGCAGGTTCCTCAAGTGATATAACAAGCTGATTGACTTTGGTTCTAGTCGAGAATCCTGCCAGGTCGTATACTTCTTTAAAATCAGCTACACATGGATTAGTAGGTCTTTGTAAAACAGTAACACACTGTAGCAACAATAACAGGATTGTGTTGTATTATGGTAGTATGTTTTATATATTAGACATTTTCTACAAAATGTATTTAAACTGTACATACGATTAATTGTGCTTGAAATTAGACAAAAATTGAAGAAATTATCTGATACATATAAATTCAAAGACCCTGTATTATCACAGGGGAGGGGGATTCACTATTTATCCCTGTATTTTGTTAGTGCTGAGAAAATGTATAATAATCAGTTTTTTTATGCCTCTGCGAGAGCCAGTGGCTGGAGGCTGTGCGTCTGTCTATACGTCCCATGGTTGTAATTCGCCTCGAGGGAATTTATCAACTTTGGTACAAATGTTCACTTGGACTCAAAGATGACCTGATTATGCTTTGGTAGTCGAATGTCAAAAGTCAAGGTCTCAGTGACGTCACAAATCCCTTTTTTTGGCTCATGAACATTCTAAGAACGACTTTAAGAGAATCCTTTCAAATTTGGCACAAATGTTCACATACACTCACAGATTAACTACTTACATTTGAGCATTGCATAAGAGTAAACATTTTTTTGGTCTTTTGGACATGATACCTGAGGTCTGCCTTCAAGAAAGGTCTTCAGATATTGACCAGTTGGACTCAAAGATGAACTGATTACGTTACAGTGGTCAAAGGTCACAGTGACCTCTTATACTGAATATATCTTTCTTCCTTTTGCCTTATTAATACCCAGTATGTAAAAATGTATTGAGGTAGGAACAGTTTGCCACAAACTGTATATGTCAAGAGAAATGATTTTACATCACCTGGAATATATTATATGGAAAACACATGTAGCTGATATAGCAGATGAAAGTTACATGAGTCATAAGATATTTAAGGGATTAAACACTGTAAAAAATGTTGATTGAGCTTCAGAAAGCAGAACATGAGGCTCACTAAAAGCACATTATGGGCCCAAAGTGTTACTCTGATCCTAGTCAGCATGCGTAGACATGTTGAGCTAATGTGATGGAGTGTGATTTCTTCCCTGGATCACGTTGGGTATGTCTCTCTGCGTGTTAAGTGACCTGTTTGCTCCTCCCGCAGCTCTGGCTACTGAACAGCGATTCCATCATAGCGTCAGTCCCGGAGACGTGTGACGGGACTCTTCACAGTCCATCACCCAGAGCTGCCAGAGCCCTGAAACTGCTCTACGTAGCCTGCTCCAACCCGGGCATCATGCAGAGAGAGTAAGCAAGGACACTTCCTGCATCTTCCACCACATCAACTCCCCAGCCCCCTTTTAGTTTGCAAGCATTGTTTTCATCTTCTTGATCTCATCCTTTCATCTTTCCAACGCACCCACTCAATCCCAAGCTGTCTGCATGGGATGAAAGACGACTGTTGGCGTGCAGGTTCTACGCTAAGGGTCCCCGCTCAGATGTAATTGCCTGTAATTTTGCAAATGAGATTGCCATCAAAGGTGTTTATCATCTCAAAAGTTGTCAGTTGCATAAGCCGAGCTCGTGTTTGTTGCACATACAGGGGATGTTGTTTTGACTGGAGCGAAGCTCTGTGTACCTTGCTGTGATGCATCAGAGAGGTGTGGGTGGATGTGCTGCATGTGGTTCTCCATGCTCAGTACAGCAGCACCCCACTGGAAGAGCCTTCCACCCTCATTATTTTCATCTGTATCAGCACTCAGCTTTTTTTCCCCCTCCTCCTCCTCCGCCCTGCAGCCAGAGAGAGTGAAGGCAGAACAGGGAAGTTTTGTTGTTTCCAGCAGTTTGACAAGCCCACTGGCTAACTGAGGGAGAAATGGTAATTAGAGGCAAAGCTCGCATGAAAGGAGAAAGGCTTGTCTTCCCAGTCGAAGCAGTATGAGTCCATTTAAATAACATGATAAACTCTTTGAGCTGAGTGATAGCCGGGAAACATTCGTACTGTAGAGTATGAAATCGCTGATCCAACATTACCCATTGCTAGATCCGAAAATAAAAAGTGTCTCCTGTTGTTGCTCTCTAGTTGATAAATTATGTAATGGAGACACTGGGCCTTATGAAAGAGCTGTTAGTACGAACCGATTTTTTGTTAAGTTGTGCGTACGAGTGATTTAGGAGAACTTGGCTAGTTTTCTTTCAGGTATGAACAGAATGCCCTTCTGGTCCAAATGTGTTTTACAAGGCGCATGCTGTTAGTCAGATGAAGCTTTTATGCCTCAGGGCCAGTGACAACCAGTGGCCAGAGGCTTTATGTTTTCGGGTTGTCTGTCCATCCGTCCCATCAACACGAACCCGTGAATGTGATATCTCAAGAATCCCTTGAGGGAATTTCTGCAAATTTGGCTTAAAACATTCCCTAGACCTTGGATTTCGTATTGGTAGCCAAAGGTCAAGGTCAATTTCTTTTTTACATCTTGAGGGAATGTCTTCAAATTTGGTACAAATGTTCACTTGGACTCAAAGATGAACTGATTCGATTTTGGGGCCAGGAGTTCGCAGGTCAAGGTCACGGTGACCTTGACCTGCAAACTCCAGGTGTTCCTGTGAATGTGATTTATATTAGGACTGCTTGTAGGGAATTTCATTACATCTGGTACAATTCACTTGTATCACTGATAAACTGATCAGATTTCAGTGGTCAAAGGCACAGTGACTGGGGGAGAAAAAGATTGTCGAAATATGTACCCTGAAATTGCTCTGGTTGGCAGATGAATAGAACCGCAGTGCAGTAATTCTAGTTCAGTCATTTACACACTTTTCTGAAGATAGAAGTGTTGAATCTGACGTGGCATGTTCCTGCCAACTCAGCCTACAAACAAATGCCGCAGAAATTAACAATAAGATTATAAACATATTCTTGCATGAGACTCACTGTTTCTAAACTATCACAATCACATCTTTTAAGTATCAACATTATGTATGAGCAATAAGAAAATATCCCCGTTTAATCATCACTTATGAAAAAGGCGTGAGGTATCTTTTGATTTCACCGACTTTTGACATTTCTCTGAAGTTTCGCTAAGCTAAATGTTACCCACACTTCACATTTCCCTGCTACATAATTTACCATTCATCCTTCATCACTCATCTCTGACATTTTTAAATTAAATGTTATGCCTGGGGAGCTGAATTCCCAGGATGATGACCCTCTTATTCAGGGTATAGTTTTAAGTTTTAACCACACACACTGCAGCCAGAGGTTGCAGTGTGTGTGGTTAAAACTGCCAATAATTGGCTGGAGAATCAGTGAGCCAATGCCAAAGTGGATTAAGCTTGTCACTAATGGCAGTGACTTGATTATGGGTTGAGTGAAAGTCGCAGGCACCACCACAGGCTGGTACAATGGAGAAACAAGAAGGCCTCATAGATATAGAAATTAAATCTAATGGAAATTATATATGCAACTTTTTTTCCCTATTGAATTAATTCTAGTTAATTGATTGATCATATCCTACATTAACTCCATGACATTGCACAGAGTCATGATGTAGACTGGATCAATATGTAGACTTCAAAAGCTTTAACCTGATTAAGACCCTAGTTGTTGAGTGGCTGATATTCCGTAAAGAGATCTACAGAAACCGCTGTCTGTATGTGGAACAAATATCTTGACTTTTTTGTTTGTATTTTTTATCTTTGCATTCAATATTGATAACAATTTAATAATAGGTGACCAGCGCTCTGTAGCAGCGGCGGCTTGGACTCATCTACATAACAGACACTGTTGATCATGACAACAGTGTGTTCACAACAACGTCACCAACAACCTATTCTCCAGCTCCGGGCTCTGTGTACTGAGTCGAGCTACACTGAAATTTGAATAAACAACTCTTTGTGCAGCAGCGGCGGTGCAGCTTCAGGGTTCTGCGGAATCCTGCAGCCGCTCTTTACTTTTACAGTTTCAGAAAGAAAGCAGTAGCCAGTATCACCACAGACCATCAAACATCCATGCAAACGTCCATCCATTATTTGTACCGCTCTAGAGACAGACACTCACATTGACACCTATGACAAATGTCGAGTTTCTAATTAACCCCAAACTGCAAGACTTTGGACTGTGGAAGGACACTAGGGTTCCCAGAGGAAACCCACGCAGACACGAGGAGAACATGCAAACTCCACACAGAAAGACCCCAGCTGAACCGGGATTCAAATTGCATGAGGCAACAGTGCTAACCAGCGCACAACCATGCTGCCCCCAAATAAAAGAGCCCATTCCAAACAGGCATGTTTAGAACAGGCACTAGACCCTTGTGAACAATGTTAAACCAGCAGTGATGTCTTAAGTAGAACTGTCGAACTTTGAGAATAGTTTCTCCTCTCAGAAGCTGCGCAGATGGCTTAATGTCACCCAAACAAACTGGATCAGCTCCACACTCTGACAGGGCATCAATCACTCTTCCTCCTCTCTTTTCAGTCCCCCCATCTAGCTATACACACACACACACACACACACACACACACACACACACACACACAGATTGATTTGACTTATACACTCACCATCAATTCACTTTTATGTATCCCTACTTATCCATTTTAGTTAACAATTTAAAACTGCTTAATTAAAACGGCATGGAGAGTGCTTCAATTTGGAGATTTGAAGCAGCTATTTCTAAGTTCCATTCTGATTATATAATGCCTTGACAGTCGCTGTAAATCACCCCTGCTATGTTTTTGTGTGTGTTTGTTTCCAGCGTTGTAACTAGTTGGGAGGTCAATGTCATCGGACATCCTGTGGTGCTGCCGCAAAAGGTGTGCGAGGAGCTACAGCAAGTGATAGATGACAGCAATTCTACACTTCCTGCGTCGATGCGTCACATGAGGTCCTATGAGGTGAGACAGTTGTCATGTACTGTAAGTGAGAACAGATTATGTATGATGATACTGTGTAATACAAGCAGAGAGATGCTCTAATTCACCCGTATCCTTTATTAAAAGCTGTATTAGCAGTAACACTTTTAGCTGACAACAATCACTTATTTCAAATACTTCTTACTTACAGCACCTCTCTCTTCCATTATTCACTAGTGCCTGACAGTGTTTTTAATCCTGCCTTAATTAATTTCATGATTCAGAGCTTTCAGTTGCCAGCTTCTCTTTAGGGATTTACTATGCAGGTCAAATGTGAGGTTTTACTTTTGTCAGCCTTATTCACCTGTAATTGTGCAAAATGGGTATATTTAGCCGTAGTTGCAAAGGAAAGCCCTTTGACTAGAAAATAGGAGGTGTGCTTTGCTGACAACTCTATTCTTTGAGCTGTTTTAAACATAGTGACGGGGGCAATTAGCACCATTATCCTGCACCTCCTGCTCAGAAAGTTTAGAAAGCGTCTGCCAGCACTTAAACAAGTTTTTCATCTTCTGAAAAAAAGAAAAACCATAGCTGAAAAAATGTACAGCAAGCTAATCTTGTAAAACAGCAAGACACCTACTGTTGTGCATGTGAAGCTGCTGTCGTTGGCAGCCCAGGCAGTCTGCGGGTGTTCAGGTAAAGGCCTGACAGACAGCAGTGGAGATGGCACACTGAAAAAATATAAAGTATTAGAGAAGTCCAGAACCAATCCTAAGTATGAATATTTGAACAATTTTAAATAATTGTTAAGTAAATCAATAAATAGTTGAAATTCAATCCTTGAATAACTTTACTCCTGTATGTTTTGACAACCTTCGCCTGCGGATTTCATTGACTAACATAGTTTAATAAAATCTGCCATTCCAGCCAGCAAAACCACCAGTCATCAATGAGAAATTAGCCTGATTTTGTCGACCTCTTAGAGGATGTGGAGTTTGGAACACAGGGTTCACTTCCACCAGACTGCTATTTTAATTTCACCTAGATTACTCTCCTGTCTTGTTATAAGGCTACTGTATCTCAAACTTTAAAATGCTTAGTTTAAAGCCCAGAGGATGACAACCTAATGAACATTTCTGAGCTTTCTTCACTTCCTTCTCTGACACATTGTGGTCATATGATGAGCAGCTTTGTTGTTTTCTGAGGTAACAACATGACAATTGCACGGAGGGGAAATTAGGCTATGTTGAAATGGAGAAGGCTGCAGATAAAGCGACCCAGACGTCGGACACAGTATCTGTCTGGTGGTTAGAGCAGAAAAAAAGAGTGTGATAAATGGACACAGTTGAACACTTCCTGATAGTAGTGTGCTATAGGCAGCAGAGGAGGAGAAGGTAATGTGATCTTCTGGCCATCTAGAGTTACCGGAGATGGTCTGAGAGCTTCTGAGAGTTTGTGTTTAAAACGCTGATTAAAGGCCCTGGGAATGTGGAAGCTTAAAATGAGAGTTACATTGGCTGGAGACGATGACATGAAGATATGAGAGAGGAAATGGTTGAGGGAGGGTGTTGTGAGCGGTTGGTCTTCGTATTGTTAGCTGCTAAAAGGCCCCCCAGAGCGGAGCAAATGGCAAAACCATACACACTCACTTCCATCATTATAAAGTTAATATATAGTGCACATATAAAACCTATGATAAGGTTCTCTATCACTAACATATTTTTGTCCATTGGAGAACGCAATACAAGAAATGGGCTCAGGCAGGATATGGAGAATTTAACTCGGCTTTTTATATCACTTGAAATGTAATGGTTACATTAAGGATGCTGCTCTGCCACACAGATGTTTGCACATTATTCTGACTGATTAGATCTCAGCTCAGGTTGAAGTAAAGTGGAGCTCTGCTGAGAGACCCTCTGCACTAATACAACTTTTCCACAGCACTGTGACATGTAATGGCTGTACAGTTACATCCAGATGCACCTCGGTCTATTGCATAGTACAAACTGCTTTACTGCGACACTTAGTAGAGTTGAACCATCATTTATGTTATTAATTACACATGTGCCTTTGTTTCTATGACAAGTCAACATGTCTGATGTGAAAGGGGCCTATTTGAATGGTGATGATGATGAAGAAGGTGGAACTTTTCAGGTGAAACAAAACTATCAGAGGAGAGTAAGGAGGAATGTCAATCAAGCTCAGCCTGTTTGCAGTCTAAATATGAAATGATAGAATATGTGTTTGAGTTCAATTCAGCTGCTTCACTCTTATGGTCCTGGTAGTGTGCATGTTGGCTCACTGTCACACTTGTATTGGATTACTGGGACGATTCAATGAAATAAGGCTATCCTTAATATTATAAATAACTCTTATGCAAGGTTATGTTTTTGCCCCTGTCCGTGTTGGTTGATTGGTTAATTGGTTGATTGGCTGATTTCTTGATTGGCTGGTTTATCAGCACAACTACGCTAAAAGTCCTGAATGAATTTCCACAAAACTTGGTGCGAGGATGGGACATTGGCCAAGAAAGTTCCCATGAAATGTTTTGTGGTTTCTTCCCCTTAGAGTTTTTTCCCGTCGGGACACGAAATTGCGATTGTGAAAATTTGCCACACAACATTTACAAAAGTTGTTGGGCGATATGGGAAAAATATTATCATGATATTTTGTTTTCATATCAGTCGATATCGATATATATCGCGATATAATTTAAATAACCCCCGATTTTTTTTTTTTTTCACATTCGAGTTTGTGTATAAATGTTTTTGCTTATTTGCGGGAAAAAATTCTTGTGCACAAAACATATTTTACTTTCTCGTACAATCACCCTGTGCAACTGCACTTTACCTAGAACATTCCATACAAACCACTACAAAAGGTTTATATAATATACATACTAGCATTTTATTAATTTAATTTAAAATTGTATTCTATTCTTTTTATATTTCTTTATTCCCTTCTCTACCTCGTTATGATCGCCTGCAGCTGTACCAACAGAATTTCCCGGGTTTGTTGATCAATAAAGTTTTATCTTATCTGGACTTAAGTCAGCGCCACTGCACTGAGGCGCTTCATTCCACTGGTCAACAAGTGACTCTGCTCCTCTGATGTTTTCTAATCATCTAACACTTACAAGTGATCTTTATAAAAACATGATGAATTCATGTTTATATGGACTTGCGTCTGTCCGTCCGTGTCGTGTCGTGTCCGTGTGTGTCCGGGAACAGACACCATCCCCCTCCCTCATTAATCTCCTCCTCACTTCCACAGAGACGTCATGGAAGCTAGACAGGGAACCATTCAAAAATTGATTCTGTGTTTTACAATGACGAACGAAGGAGCTGCAATCGATCATTACACCGTCTCAGTCTTTCTGTAGCCCTCACTGCATCGCACAAGGAGGGACTGCACTTTGTCGAAATAAATAACTTGCGCCAAGATGCTTGCGTCGCGATTCATTGCTCGTGGACAAATGGATGAGAGGGGGCATTTATCAGCAGAGCTGGTGGTCTGCGATGTTCTCCCATTCCTGTTTACAGCAGGATATCTGCTTGATGATATAATGTGCTTGTGATGTTCTCTTATCCTGACGATAAAAGAAAATGTTGTACTTCTGGCATGTCATGTTGTTTATCACCAGTGTGATGTAAGAGATTTGCTGAATTAGTTTTTAGTGTATGAAGAATGAATACTGTACTAATGGTGTGTAGGATGCCCTGAGCCTGAAGTTGCTTTGGCATTTGTACAATACAAATATTGATCTAAACCAGTGCCTTTTTGGGGGCTTTTTTTGGTCAACTATATCAACATAGATTCATCTGATGGGAGTTCAGTTAGTGTCCATGAAGGGGATACATGGACACGTATTGTTCTTGTTCCTAATATGCTCTTGTCAACTGATTTTAAAGTGGATGTTACTTTGCCCTAGAAACAGTGAGTAATGTCCCCAATGTTTTCATTCAGTTGGATGTAGTGAGTATGAAGTTTGGTTGGTTTGGTCAAGGTTGCCCCCACAGACTTTGAGTGGAGGCAGGACCTTTCACCCGTTGATGCATTACTAACTGGTCATTCTTTCTTAGCAAATGAAACCATTGATCTATTACTTTAGCTAACCATTTCGACTTGCATGCTTGCTTGCTCAATTGTGTTTCTACTGTGGCAGCTTATGGCTTTAAGGTATTTGAACTCAGGTTTGTGGAGGTAAATACTGTGAAGCAGTATTTACCTCCACAAACCTGACAATACATTGGCGAAAGATCAAATCCAGCACAAATATGTTGGATCTGTATTTTTCTCAAATACATTTTTAGTTTTCTTATCAGTTGAGATTTCTCCACAAAACTTTATGAAAAGTTGGTTAACATATGAGATGACTAAAGCCTGACTGATGGTTGGCTGGTAACAAATCGGCAAACACAGACATTCGTATCAGCATTAATGTCTGCATTAATGGGATGCTCTTCATGAATCATGCATGCACTCAACAACTAAGACATAGCATTCAGGCTAATCACAAGGCACTTATCAGTTCATGTGTCCACAATTCAGAACCAATTGTTGCCATTCCTTTTCTCGAGACTGAATCACATTCATGGGGTAGGGTGGACACATGCCAAAAGACAATAATAAAATGCATCATTATATTGAGATCAGTGGCTTTGTTCATTTATTCCCTTGGCTGTTTCATGTTCCTGCTTGAACTGCAAGATGTTCTGAGTTTTAATTTCTGTGGAGCAGCAACATATTTCTTTCATCACTCCATTACACTTACACATCTTCCTGTCTCTCCCTTCATGTGGGAACTGGGGATGAAATATTCTCTGTTCTGCTTGCCAAATTTGGAGTGTTATGATAACAGAGTCGTGGGCACCAACCATCAAAGACTGTGTGTGTTTGCTCAAAGGACTTCCTTAACACCAGCCCTGTGTCATTGTCGCAGTACCTTTAAATGCCGAGACATCTGTAAAGTCCCTTCAACTAAAGAGCTCTTTTGTAGAGATGGAAAATAAAACTACCAAAGGTAATCTCTTGCGACAGTGATGTTATTTTATATATATAAATATATGTGTGTGTGAAGCTCCAAAGATTTTCATTGACATCAAAGCGCTGTTACACCCTTAAGAACATTATCATCAAGTCTACTGGGCGGACCTACCATCAGGAGCCTTGCCTGTTTAAAGACCTTCATGTAATTTTGACTCTGTTGAATACAAACTGAGGGCCCTATTTTATTTGGCTTCTCCTAACAGTTGAGTCAAAAATAGAGCACTCACCGAGAGCAAGTAGGAAGTACTGAGTCCTCTGATCAAACGCTGGCTTGTTTTCATGATTTGTCCTTAAAGCCTTTTGCCAGCTGGTGGCAGAGCTCAGAGTTGACAGGTGATGTGGCACAGTAGAGGACCCACCTGTAGTGTTCCAAAGTTAGCTTTGCTGGCAACTTACCATCATATCCACACATTGGCAGTAACAGAGATTACTCATTTGACTGAATTCGACAGATGTGCTGGATTTGTTTCTTTGTTTGAAGTGTACATACAAAGAATGTCCAGCAAGGTCCTAGCAATACCAGTGTTTGCCCACGATTTTAATATTTAAAAGCGTTTTGCTTACTTGACTGTAGACATGTGTTGTTGTTAATCACTTACTGGTTTGAAGATGACAAGGCTCAGCTAGGAAAAGGTGATCTGCTCCAATCAGAGTATGAATCGATGACCGTCATGGGGTCTTTGCTTCCTGGGTTTTTGAGTGTTGAACTCCAGATAAATATCTAACAAATCTATTCAGACCTTTAGGTTGGACTTTTACTTTTATTGTAATGTGTAGTCAGAATACTCGGATTCTCGAATTCCCGACCAGGAAAATTCACATGAATGCCATCTCAAGTGAGACCAACAATTTGGATAATCTTCATAAGTTGCTGATGTCATCACTTATAAAACAATTGACAACTTATCCAATGTTTCTATTATGTCTCTTGTAAACACTCTCACAACTACCCAACTGTAAACTTTTTTGCTAATACAGACATTTTTTATATTTAATGTGCATATGTTTTAATTTATCTGTATGCCTGTCACACCGGATCCTTTTTCGTTTGCTCATAATTATAATGCAAATACTGTAAAGAGGTGTCACTGTGTTGTCTAAACACTCTGTCTAAACACTCTAAATACATAAATACAACACATTTTTTTTACACATACTGACACATAAATACACGTAAGTTGGCAATATGACATCACAACTTGGGAAATGACACCATGTGAATGCACAGTTAATATTAAAATTAAATAATTCAGTTTTAAAATACGATTTTCGGTGCTTAGATCAGGAACAACTCCAGTACTCCTCTCTTTCTGCCGAGGTTTTATACATTAAGATTTGACACGCCCCAAAAGGCTTTTTTTGTGTCTGCTGCTGTACAGCTCCACAGAACGAGGTTTGGTTTTTGTTTCTTGTTAAAGAGCATCTTTTCAAAGTAAATAAGAGCAATACACACTTTATCCTTCTTCATTTTCTCAGCTCAAACCATCACAAGCCAGCCACTGTCCTCCATCTACACCTCCATTGCACTGTTTCCTTATCACCCTTTGTCTTCTTTTTCTGGGACTCTAAGTTGTTTTAGCAGTGGCTCCCCTCTAGTTGCCGTGTGTTATCATTTGTATGAATTACCATTGATGCGCTTGAGTGTTGAGCAGGCATTGGCTTGGGAATGGAGAAGACAGGGCCTTGAGTGAGGCAAATGCCCTCATCCATCATCCCAATATAGAGCCCTCGGTGGAGCGCAGCCATTGTCTGCAGCAGGCAAACACCCAGGAAAAGCAGATGGAGGAAGAGAGAGAGAGGCAGGGAGCGAGGACCGAGCACCGAGCTGAGCTGATTTGTTTTCTGGGCTTTGTTTATCTGAACATGTGTTTTTGAAATTGATTAAAACTCTACCACCTGTGGTTTTTTATTGATGGACGTTAACCGCAGATAATGTGTTGCTGTGCCAATCAGCAGACCATTGAGATCCACTACATCTGTGCTTCGTGGAACCAATATCCTTATTTTTACAGTAAAAAGTTTTTAAAAAAGTTTAAAAAAAAGTTAAACTGTTTTCAGTTTATTCTCATGCATCCCAAGTGTCCATAAAAATGTAACAAATTCTTAATCTGTTTTTAGGTGGCATACCTGAGACTCTGAGGTGAAAGCTCAGAAACCATGACGTCATGACTCTACTCGTCACTCTCGATGGAGAATTCAAGTGGAAGCTTAAAGTAGAAACTCATGTACATATGTTCGCATATGTCAAGGTGATATCCTGCACAGATTTCCAGTAATGAATAAGAATGGAGATAACAGAAGAAGAAAATGCTTGTCTTGCGTTGTCTAGTTGTGGTTCCAGGCTTGTTCACATGTTCAGCAATGCATCATCACCTGCAAGCAGATTCATGTTGACACAGGTTGTTGCCTAGCCGCTTTGATAACAGACATCCAGTAAATGCTAAACTTGAAATAAGAATGACATCAAACTTTTTTTTTTTTTTTTTATAGATGCATTTCTTAGTAATGTTTCATAATTTTGTATCCAAATGTGTTATTATCCTTGTATAAGTGTAATGACTAATACCTGTATTTGTACAATTCAAACAGTTTGTCCATTTCAAAACTCTTGCTTTGTATATTTCTTACCATGGGCAACTAAAATATAATAAAATGTTGTCTTATGAAATTATCGCCTCTTTCATTCTTTTTACTCTCTACTGGAGAGCACTGCTTGTTGATATGTGGGACATTGTTCTTGACTTGGCTCTTGATAAAAGCTTATTATAGAGACACTTCAGCCCCGGGGTACAGCAGTGCATCCTCCACTCCAGTGTAATTACAGCTTGTGGAGCTAGGTGTTTTTTTTCTCATTGTGGGTTTATTTGGGAGAGCATGTCAATGCTTGATGGTATTTATGTAACGTCTGTGGTAGCATGGATCGTTGTGAAATGGTATGGTTAAACTCTGAAAACAGGCCTTTCAATTTGAAATGTTAGTCACTCGTCAATTTCAAGGCTTCATCTGGATTCGAGACGGACAACGAGTTATTACAGTCTGCAGTGTCAATTTAGGGAAGTAAAATATTCATCATTTTATCAGTCCTTTTTGATACTTCACTCTAAAATATCTTTCTTAAATCTCTTTGATGTTCTGCCATTAAGTTTTATTCGTGTTCGCCAGATGATGAAACAATGAAATTGACATTTCTGGTCTGGGAAATAATGTTTGTTAAAGGCTGCAAAAAACTGTGTCTTTCCATTAACTACCATTATAATCATATTTATCCAATAGAGAAAAGCTCTGCTTTAAGGCTGGATGTGAGTGGGGTTTTGAAGGTTTTCTGAATTGGGGTTTCACTAATGCTCTTTATACCTGCTTCACATTAGCATATTAACATCATTGTGAGCAGGAGCGTTGTGTAAGCATTAAGTAAGCTTTTAAATCAAAGCGCGGCTGCATGTAGCCTCGTAGATTTAAGACACTGAGTCTTGATACTGTGAGATCTATATAAAAAAATAACAGTTTTATGTTTTTACATAAATGCTGTGTGGATCAGATGAGAAAGGTGTAACAAGTCAAATCTATTAATCATCAAAATCTGCCTGCAGAGTTCAGTCAGTGGAGTAAACCAAAATCCATGACTGATCACTGGAGCTCATGATGCCTCACCTCTATTCATGCCTGCTGAACATGGCTTCAGTGTCCATAGTTTATCTGAGCAGCAAGGCAGCATAATGCTGGACTGCATCTATTTTTACAAGCTCTTCGTAAGGCCAAGGCAATTTTTTTTGAGTACATGCCTGGATCTGCTGAATGCTGATGCTGCAAGTGACAATTACTTTTAAAAATAAAAAGAAGTATTGTGCCTGCTGAGGCGGCAAAGCAGAGAGTGAATTGGCTAATTAAATACGTCTAACACTGAACCGTCAAGGGGTTCTCATTTCCTTTCTGCCCTTTCTCCACAAGTGCAAATGAAGTAGGCTCTAAATAACCCATTTGTTTCAAGACCGCTGAGCAGAAGGAGCTTCTCCACATTACTGGCTGCCGCTGCTGTTTTGAACACCGACAGACACAGTCACCCACTAGCCTTGAGGAGCTATATGCATTCTTTGTCTTTCTCCCCTTGATGATAGACAATGGAAGTGTCAAATTAAAAGTTTTTGGGCCAGAACACCCTGGTCTGTTGACACTGTGAAGCTCATTAGAATTTTCAGACTCTTATCTCGTGAAAAATATCGGTCTGAACAAAGGTCTACTTCATCTTGAGCTTTAGTAATTACTTGTCCATGGTGGAGGAGAGATTCTGCTTGCTCGTGTTTTGCTAGCATGCAGGAAATACTATATAAGGACTATGAATGTCGGCAAAAAAATGTCATTGGAATCCATGCAATAGCCTTTTCTTTGAGATATTTGGTAATCGAAAAATGCCGCTACTGTCGAAACAAATCTCACACTAAAAAAATCAAACCTGCTACTGTCATCAATCATCTTGGATATTTTGTTTTTCTCCTGACAGCAAACATATGTTATTATGTTACTATATGTTGTATTCGGCATGATTTGAAAGAATGCTGTACGCAGACACCAGTACTCCGACTGGTCGTAAACTGGGAAACTTAATGCATCCCTCAACACAGAACTCCCTATTTTCTCTATGCCTTTCGTCCTATTCAAGATAAATGTCCCTTAAAACCACCCGTGACGTAACACATTTAGTGATCAGGTCTACGAATGCCACAGTATGAATTTCAAATTGGATTTTCCAGGCCTGTAACTTCACTAATGTGTTTGATATTATTTTCATATTAAGCGAGACAGTGATGTGTGAGATTACAATGTGGCGACTGTAGAAAGAATAAGATCCTTTTGGGAGAGGTCAAGCCATAAAGCTTGTTTCATCCCTGAGAGGAAATGAGGCATTAGATTGAGTTGCCGTTTTAGTCATCCAATCCTAATGGGTCATCTATCCTGAGAGTCCTGGGAGTTCCGTCGAGACAGGGATCACAGAATGTTTGCTCTTTTAACTGAGTCACTCTGAATGTGAAAAATAAACAAAAAAACATCATGATAAACATGGTAATATCTGTAGTTTTCATAGGATTGCAACAGAGTCATAGGATTACTGCTTTAAGTCCCGAGTCTTCCCTTTGGTCCCAAAACAGATATACATGGCAACCATAGGACAAATACTTCCAAATACTTGTGAAACTTTTCATTGTCCTGTCCAATATCTCAACCTAAATGAAGGGGATTGGCACAAAATTAAATTAGGATATTTACTGCTGCCAGAAGATAAGACCTGATCATTTTTTAGATTAAAAAAATGTGTAATTTGTCAAACACTTTGGATTCTGACCATTATTATCAGCTGCAGCTCTACTTTGGTGAATCTTAGCAACACGTCATGATGTCAGCGTGTTAGCTGGGAGCTAGTTAGTATGCTGGTGTTGGCATTTTGCTCAAAAGGCTGATTTTTCAGCCTCAAATAGCCACTAGCATGGCTCTAGGCCAGACATGGGCAAAGTACGGCCGTTGGGCATTTTAATCCGGCCCGCCGAGCTTGTCCAAATATTTAATTTTGAAGAAATTGTTCTTTCTTGTTGTTCTGGGTTGGTACCCTCGGGGTTGAATGCACTTATTGTAAATCGCTTTGGTTAAAAGCGTCAGCTAAATTAAATTTGACTGGGAGTGTGGTGTATAGGGCTCGAAAGGGCACATGATCTCACTTCACTTTTTCGCTTTGCCCTGTGAGCCCTTCTGTAAAATGAGCGGATCAAGGAAACGAAAAGTGGACAATGAGTGCCGAGTGTTTAACGAGGAGTGGACACCAAAATACTTTCAGTTCGAAGTCCAATCAAAGGCTGTATGCCTGATGCCTGATATGCTGAGAAAGTGTAGCAGTTTTCAAGGAGTACAACATCAGCCGTCACTTTGCTACGAAGCATGCTAACAACGCTAGCAAGCAGTCAATGCAAGAACAGGTGGCTACAGCTCAGAGGTTGGCGGCTAATTTACAGACTAAGCAAAAAAAAATTCACCGACAAACTGCGATTCAAGAGTCAACTACCAAGGCAAGTTTTTGGGTGGCATTCAAAATAGCAAAGGCTAGCAAGCCTTTCTCCGAAGGCGAGCTTTTGTTAAATTGCCTTGCAAATAAATGCTTTGCTACTTGTTAAAGGCCAAATCCTTTCATGTAATGATTTTTCCATGTCATTTATATTAGTTCACAAAAACACTCCATCCATCTGGTCCTGGCCCGGCCCCTCTGTCAAATTTTAGAACCCATTGTGGCTCGCGATTCAAAAAGTTTGCCCACCCCTGCTCTAGACTCTGTCCTGTTTCACTGTTTTCTCAGTTCCAGAGTCATGCTTTCTCCCCCTCTAGCTTCCCTCACTACCCTCCTTTAACTCTAGCAACTACCCAAGCCCCTACACCCTACACCTCAGTCTTTCTCCCCCTCTTGAACTCTCCCATCTTGGCATTCTAACAAGGCCATGGGGCATATCAGTGAGGCCTTCAGGGGCTCATTAGTTTGTCCATTGGTCCCAGCAAATCTCAGTGGCAAACTCAGAGCAACCCATGTCAAGCCTTCAAGGAGGTACAGACCACGGAGTCAATCTTCTCCCAGGGTAAAATGACAGAGCTGCCTTAAAGAGCACAAGGCAAAAAGAAAAAATCTCAAAAGAGACATTCAGAAAGCATTTCAGAGTTTATAATGCTTGTGACAGCGCAATTTCAGACAGAAAACTGCTTACTGTCATTGAGTGACTAGTCCAATGTGAAAATACAGTTAGTGGGAATGAAACTTTTCAAATACGTCAGCAGTATTTTTCTTGTTTAGGTTGTAGAATAAACATCGACTTCTGATTTTCACTCATGATGCAAAACCTAATTTCTATGTCGTTTGTAAGGCGGACAGAGACTGAATAGAAAGCTCTGGTCTGACAGTCATGAGACACTTTGAGCTGACAGCTGACAGAGGAGATGGAAGCCCTGCTGGAAGTGGGGTGACAGGATGCTGTTTCTGCCACTGCTGCAGTTTGATATCTCCTCCAGCCCACGGTAAATTGTATTGACTGCTACTTCTGAGTCTGGAGACTGCTGTCAGTGGGGCAAAATTCGTATCAAACTGCTTATCAGTTGGACTTGCCAAGTAAATCGTTTGTGGGTTTGTCTTTCTGTAAGACCGGGATTCAAACTGAACATAATTTCCTACAAGTTGAAGTTGACCAAAAAGATCTAAAGATGAAGAAATTAAATATGACCTATGAAGAGGTAACGCAACACACCCCATTTGACATATTACAGTTTGCTTAGATTACAGTCAGATCTAACTAAGGTTATTATTAACTATTTAGCAAAGACTGATCCTTCAGTCGTCTCCCATGAATGAGATGGCAGCCGTGCATGTCTGGTACTGCTGTAGGACAGGGAGGATCTAAATGAGGGATGGGATAGAATTGGGAACAGGATGAGATGGAGCTGAGGGACGCTAACAAGGGGCCAATCTGTCAGCATTCATGGCCAAGACAAATGGTCCAATCTACACCGATTCATGTCTTCTCTGCTCATCTCATGGGTGTAGCTCTTGGTGTTGCTATTGCCGTTCTTGTAGTAATATCAGATTCTTCCTTGTGTTGTGGTGGATGTGAAATAGCCTATTATCTTGACAAAGGTACATTATAAGAAATCTCTACCTAGGTATTTAGGAACAAATCATCTACATTAACCTGAGCAATGTGTTCAAAATGCGTAGATTAAAACAAGACTCCAGATTTGTTGGGACAGATGGATGTTGAGTTGGTTTTCCTCAAGAAGCTGAGCAACCTAGAAAGAATGTGTTTTGGACTGTGCTTGATTGTGTCACAAACCCTGTCTTTCTGTTATTTTACTCCGGTCTTTTCTTTTTTTCCTCAGTATCCTGTAAATTTTATTAAACTGATTCATCACATCCTGGTGTGTCTCTATGTCTCTGTTCATGCTGCTACTTGTCAATATTGCACACACTCCTGTTTTCTGTTAACATTAAAATTATTGCTGCTTCTGAAAGCGGTCTTGCATTCTGTCTGAACACATGGTAAGAGTTTATTGTTAGGTACATCAATGTAATGAGGTAAATGTTAAATACTCTCCTTTGCTGTAACGCTCCCATTGACAATGCCATCCTGCAAACATAATTTAGCATTTCAGCATTTTGGCCTGTTAATATTTGGGAATAAACACACAAAGTGTAGCTGACTCTGAAGTGAACGTCGTTACTATTCCATATACCTTGTCATTCATTGAATTGAATTTTTTCTACCTGGTAATGGTCCTAGGAACAGCAAATCTATTACAGTTACCATTAAGGTGAGACAAATAGCAATCCAGTCAATGGTTGTCTGACAAAGAGAAGCTCATCGAGTATCATTGAAATCAGGAGGAAGCTTCCTCTGAGGAGTACATGAATATCTGTAAAAAAAGAATGCATTTTCAGTTGTATAAATAATCAGCCTGAGTGGTGGCCTGACAGCATAGACATTTTTTCCACAAATGTGAAAACCAGTAGATAAAATTGGAGTGTCCATCTTTCTAGCATTTATAGAACACAAAGACACTGTATCTAGGGAGAGAAATGAGAAGAGGGCTAAAAATTGGTCAGCACTTTTTTCGACTGTCCTCCCCCTCGCTTTCTCCGGGAGTTTCAGCTGATTGCAGCCTCAAGATAAAGAAGCCTTCTGTTAGTGGAGCAGACCTGACCTCCAGAGCCCTGCAGCAACACATCCTTCACATGATAAACCCAAGAAAAGTAGAAACCTGGAACCAAAGTGAATAATAGGCAGAGACACATTCCCACTGGCCAACCAGGACGGTGTCCATGGTTTCTGTGTGCCAGTTTGTGTGTTACCCATTGCGTCTTGCCAAAGAGGTCCTTTTGTCAGTTCCAATATATTTCTGTGGATCTATCTTTAGATGGGATTCATTGTGATGAGACGGCGTCCAGTTTTCTGAATGGTTCCAGGCCTGTGCACATTATGAGTCTCTGAGGCATTAATGTTTTGAGGTGTGAGAGACCCATTTCCCGCAGTCGCTTCCAAATTATAGTTCCCTCTGCACGATAGTCTCCCAGGCAGCTCGCTCTGTTCAAAAGAAGCCTTTATTCAGTGGAGGGTTTGTTGCTGAGACAAAAAAAGACCCCCGCTATCCCACAGAGTCGACAGGTGGAGGGAGAGGGGGAGGACGTTTAGACAATTTCTCAGCTCTTCGCTGCTTGTATCGCCTCCTTGATCAGGCTAAATAAACTATTCCTTTCAAATCTTGTGGACGTTACATTTCTATTGTTTTTGTGGACTTTCCCGAAAAGGCTACCAAGCCGTGACATGCAAATGTTAAAACTCGGAACTCAATATTTGACGTGCTTGTGTCCACTGCCTCTCATCTGTAACAGAGCCTGTCCTCGTGTTGCCTCTGGCTCTGGCATTGTATTGACTTTAATGGCTTCTGTAACAAATTTAAGAAATGATTCACTCCAATTTGCCAAAGGCTACTTTTGTTGTACTGTGCTGCACTACACTGTGCTGTACATGGAGACTGAACCACGCTCACGATATGAAAAGTATTTAATGTAATTTTTGAAGAGGGATTGGTTGGCGGGGTGACACGCGCAGAGTTTTTTTTGCCTCGCTTTAATTGCTGTACACGTCATTATCTGCAGGACAAAGACGTTTTCACCAGTGAAATCTTTATAATCACCATCCTGTATTTGCATATCTTTGCATGAAATTATCATTTTAACACAATGACAAAACTACTATACTCCTAAAAAAGGTGTTTGCCTCACCCACTAATACGTATGTGAGGTAGAAACAGATTAATTTCATATTCCCATTAATTCAGGATGTTTTCTAGCTATGGAAATGATCAGAGTGTAAAGTGACAGTGTCTTTACCCCACAGCATTTGTCCCACTTTACCCCACAGCCACCGTTTTAGAAAAACAACATCTCTTAGGAATTCAGGCTAATCTTCAGCTAGCATCAATCACATGGTTTTATAAGTTGGAAGTTCACCAACACGTATGATATAAGTTTGTCTACCTGAATCAATTTGTTTTGACACAACAGTTGATTAAGTTCAAAGCAAGAAAATTTACTTTTACATGCAAAAAACACATTTTTGTGAAAAAACATACTTTCCAAAGCACCAGCACCAACTTCTCCTTCATGGCAAGGGGGGGATGGGAGGAGCTTGAAAACATAATGGTCAAATGACCACAAATGTGTTCCGTTGCCTAGATACAGGGGGTGTCTCACATGAACCGATGTCCAACATTATCCCGCTCTCCCCTACCTACTCAACCTATGAAAACAGTTTATAATGTCTGTGTTTTACATAGTTACCCAGATGATGTCAGCAGGGTTGTTATGGTACCACTCAGGATAACTGAAAAGTACAGTGTACTGAATGCCCCTAGACTAGAGAAAGTAAGAAAATAGCTAAATAAGGAAAGGGCGAAGACCTGCAAGAGCATCGGTGATGTGTTTCAATGATGGATAGACCATCAAGCGTTAAAGTGTAGAAAAGGGATGAAGAGGTTCTTCTCTCTCTGCTTCACAGTTGGGTAAGTTTGGTTGTTATTGTGTTGTATCATTTACTAATGGTTATGGTTATTTGGTAGTGGTTCGACTTGGCAATGTGCGCATGTGCATGGATGTGGGGGGTGGAGGTACTGAAAAAGCAGGGAAGGGAGTTCCCTGCCAAACGGCAGTTTTACAAACTGCCGTTGTGACATCGAAGACAATGACATTTAAACCAAACGTGAAATGTTACCAAACAGCTACATCAGAGATTAACGTGAATAGCATGTTAGCAACCCCTTCATGTCTCCACATATATGATGCAGTACTTAGTATAAGATACCCACATTTGTGCTCAGAGTCCAATAGACTATCACTCTTGTTATGTGCATGAAATGGGGGAAAAATGCTTCAGGTCACATTTACACTGGTAGAAACTCAGTTGAAACAACTGGACTGAACAAAATAGAAGTGTATCTGTTCCATCAGACGCACGTGAGACAGGTGACGGGAAAACACATGGGAAATTCCTCCTGTGTTGACGCACAGCTCAACAATGCCTAAGAGTTTTGACTTGTCAAAACTCAACCGTGAATATGGCTCTAAGTAACTTCTGAACTAAAGGGGTTGGCTGCTGCTGCCTAACTGATCTGATTTTACCAGTCCTCTATGGCAGCTAAGTTTAGACAGGCATTGTTGTGTAAGTGACATTACTGATCTTTCTTCTTCTCAGTACTTCTTCATTTAGTGTTTACTTTAAAATAACAACCACCCCATTATTGTCACTGATTGCGTGTTCACAATTCACAATATTGTCGCATAATGATATCATTGTAGAAACGTAACAAACAATCAGCGTTTTTTCAGAGTTTAATTCCACAAAGCATTTCAGTAGAAATCAATTGTATAGTGCAGCTTCTCTGTGTGAGCCTTACAGCTCTCTGTTGTTTTCATACCAGTAAATGATGCCTCTCAGGCCTGTCAGCGTCTCAAGCAGGGGATGTTATTACAGCAGCCTCTCTGCTTTGATCTCCCTCTGTCTCTGCTTGTTATCCAATAGCTTCTTTAAGACTTGAGCTGATACATCATCGTAGTACAAATTTGCTGTAGGAGTGTGCTGCAGGCCCTGAAGACCCAGCTTGTGTTCGCCGATGTTATTGTTTGTCAGGAGGTTGCAGCGCTTATAGGATGCTGTATCTACACCTCAGCGACGCTTGTTGTGAAAACACAGTTATTACTGGGGGATGGTGACTAACTGGCCAGTAGAGAAGACAATGTGATTACAGTGTATGCGCATGCACAGCCGATAAGTTGTCATTAACATTTTACATTGCTCTTTTTAATATCAGTGTACCACAGTATTATTGCCTGCAACCCTGCAAACCTTGTTTAGGATCACTGCTGATGAGAGAGGGATGTTTGAAAACTCTGCTAATGGGCACAACGAGGAGGAAGAGTTTAATTTTTCCACAGCAGCTGTCTACTTGACTTTGTACACCCTCTCACACGTACTGATACACACCTTGCGATAGTTTCTTCCTCCCTAATTAAAGCTGGAGCATACCTGATGTCTGTGAAGGTAAATTAACTCGCGATCTGCAGTACTTCATTTTCTAAAGATTAGAGATGAAGCATATTTCAAAGGAACCAAACAGTTTTGAAACACATGCTTGAATGCACATACTCACACACATACAAACAGAAACACTTATTACACACAGCACATTGGATATATTAGGTCGGGTTATTTATTCCAACATCAATCATGGATATGCAGAAGCTTAAGAGTTTTTAACCAAATTATTTTGAGACTTAACAAGTGAAGAATCTTGTTATTTAGCGGTTGGGACACAAACAATATGACGGATGTGAACATTAAAGTTCTTGCATGGATCTTTGCTGCATGTCATTTTACTCTCTGCCTTACTCTCTATGTCAATCAAATAAAAAAACTTTATGAAATGGATCACTTAAAACTTTTTAATTATAACATGTATCATATAATTGGATCATACTGGTCTATTATAATTACAGTACCATTTTAATGTTTTTGTCTGTCATGGAGGAGCTTTATATATTATTGGGTATTCTTCTACAGCAGTAAGTCATGTCATATCATAAATGTGGATTCGCTGTTGTATGTAAAATCTTAATATGAAAAGACAATTTTCAGCTCAATATTAAATTACCTATTAATAGAAATAAGATAAGTTATTTGAATAAAGTGTGACAAAATAAGGGAAATTGAAACGTAAATATGAAAATATAAATGTGCTATTATGAAATGTTATTATTCTTATTGAAACCAAATAAATACAGAGTTTTGTAGTTCTATGGTTTGCAGCTTAAACTTCCCTTTTTTAAAGCCTGATTTTCTTTTTTTAAATGTTTAAAGGGTGGCTGTGGCTGAGGGGTAGAGTGGTCGTCCTCCAACCTGAAGGTCGGCGTTTCGATCCCCAGTCTGAACCATCTGCATGCCGAAGTGTCCTTGGGCAAGATGCTGAACCCCGAATGGCCCCCCATAGAATAACAAAGTGCTGGGATAGATGCACTGTATGAATGTGTGTGTGAATGGGTGAGTGTGAAACTGTAATGTAAAGCGCTTTGAGTGGTCATCAAGACTAGAAAAGTGCTATACAAAACCAAAACCATTTACCAATTACACTTTTATTTTTGATGCCACTTATTATTTCGTACGGAAGAGGATTAGGGCCACTGTTGAAAAAACAAGTGAGTTCTGAGAAAAAAGTCAGAATTCTGAGATTAAAGTCAGAATTCTGAGAAAAAAGTCAGAGTTCTGAGTTCTGAGAAAAAGGTCAGAATTCTGAGTTTAAAGTCAGAATTCTGAGATTTAAGTCAGAATTCTGAGTTTAAACTCAGAACTCATTTGATTTTTCCACAGTGGCCCTAATCCTCTTCCGTAATTTCGCAATGTCACATTTCATTGTGACACATTTTATTTCCTAATGTCACTTTTCATGACTGTGGTCTAATAAACTGACCCTCAAGTACATTTACTAACATTAACATTAGCCATCAATTCAGTTACCTCGGACACAGGGGAGCTAGCATATGCAGCCATGCTCATCCAAGGCTTAAAGGCAACACAAGCTTACATACATTTTCATTGTTTAGAATTATGTGTAAATGACAGTTTTACAGTACATTCACTGCAGGCAAATACAAAGGCCTGACACACAAAATGAGGTATGAGACAGGAGATCTGTATATGATGACATCGGGTCTAGTGGGTCACGTCGTAGCAGCAAACTGAAAAAGACCCGGCTGGAATTGAGTATAATTGTATTTAATGCTGCTGGTTTGCCTCATTTCTCTAATCTGCTTGTTCTCCATCCAATCAGAGATATATTTGTGGAAGAACAATGCCCTACAGATATTGTCTCACCAGTTTCTCTACTTTGTAATCCAGATTCTTCTGATTTACGAGGATTCGTTTGAAATAAATGATTCTTAGACAAAGGGCATCTCTGAGGGCTGACAAAAATAGAAAATGAGAAAAAGATTAAAGGGAACGTATCAGGAGAAATTGTACATTTGGTGTCAGTTTATCCATTATGAAGACTAAAAATGCAATGACATTTCGAACATGCCTTTGGTTTCCAATCATGGAAACCTAACTCACAGGGTTGGTTGTCTGATCAGGTTTTCTGTTCATGTTTATCCCCACATTGTTTGAGGGATTTGCGAGAGAGCATGATCTATTAATCCTTCTTGAGCTGAACTTTTTTCTACTTCAGCGAGTTGCAAGAATTTGGTTTTACCAGGAGGAATTGGACTTTCAAATCAACAGCCACATAGGGACGATAAACCATTAACAAAAGAAATTATGTAATATGTGAGCCTCTACGTAGAGTGGGCAGCAGCCCACAAAAGTTAATTGAGTTTTTATCCTTCTCATCTCGGATTGGCTCATGCACTGCAACCGGAGAGATCCTAATTGCCCAAAGCGTTGGCTTGTGGATGGTAATATAGGTATCATGAAGAACTATCCGATATCTACTTATGAAGATCATGTTACACAGCACTCTCAGAATATTGCATTTCATCTGTCGAGGGGCTGTCTGAGCCTGTGCCTGAAACCTATTTCATTATTCTCCAGCGCTTCTGTTAGACTGCTTTGCTGGCATGGAGTCTCGTCTCATTTCATATGGAGAATAGAAAATGACAAGACGGAGGGCAAAGGGGCAGAACGACGTACTTGACAACTGGGGACCGAGATTGTAACTGGAGAAAAGTGAATGTAAGTATTTCCATGTTCACTGGGGCTCCCAGGAGAAAGGGCTCCATTTGAGGTCTTGGTTGTTAAACACACATGGAAGGCTAACAAAGAATGGATTACTGAAACTGACACGATGCAGGAAAAAGTTATCAGAAAAATCCATTCATACACATTGATAAATAATAGTGTTCATTAAATGATTAACATTAGGTGTCGAAATAAACATAGAATCTAATTTAGCAATTATTGTGGCTTATTCCATTCAACTCAGTATTTTTCCTATTTTTGAAGACCTACTCATTTAATTTCCAGGATATTTCCAATTTTCTTCCGCAGATTTCCAGCATTTTCTTATTTATGTTTGACAATGAGATGTGTCGCCATAAATCATTAAACCTAGGTTAGGGTAGGGTTCTGTTTGGTGTTAGGTAAGTCTAAGATTTAGCATTGGAGTCCAGGAAATGAAAATTATCAATCTAAAACCTGTCTGTGTGTGGGTGGGTGTGTGTGAGTGTGTGTGTGTGTGTGTGTGCGTGTGTGTGTGTGTGTGTGTGTGTGTGTGTTTGACTTGTTAGCTTTAAGTTAACTAAAGTAGTATTTATCAGAGGTTTACACTGATAGATAATTTATTTCTGAAAGCAATGCAGCTGCTGTTCTACATTCACAGTACTGCAAACTGCTGTATAATATCTCTGACCCTCAATGTTCATTTGAATACCATATGAGTTATTGTTAGTGTTTGCTTGCATGCGAAATTGCTTTAGCTACTGTTGAATAGTCTATACAATGTCTTGTACTGCAGAATGTGGTTCAGAGTATCACCACCAAATTGTAAAATTAAATGATTTAAAAAATATATATAACTGAAGATTTTCATTCTATTAGATACATTTTATCAGATGGGAACCCCATAACAAGTAATCCAGAGTAAATATAGCTGTAACTTCGTCGAAAAGAGAGAAAGAAAAGAAAAAAAAAAATCTTTATTTCTAAACATACACGGAAAAGACCAGGGAGATGCAGGTCATCAAACATGATGGATCTGTGATAAATTGGATCATTTTAGGCAACATGAATTCCTACTTCCTCTATAAGCGCTGTACCCTGAGGAGATGAACCAGTGTCCACTTTTACACCTCTTGTACCATCAGATTAATGGCAGGATGTTGGGTTTCATATTCCGTGCGGACCTTGTAACAAGACCTGCTGAGAATTCTCACTCAGAGGGAAAAAAACGATGGGTTTGAAAAAAGTAGTTTTAACACACTATGACCTTGTAAAGCAGCAGTTGCGTGATGGAGCCTCCCCTGGCCATCTCTGCTCCTGGTGCCTTGCTGCTGCGCTGCTGAGCTCATTACTCACCATGACACCCTCCGTTGAGCTACATCATATTACCAAGTGTTTAATATTGTTACCTGCTGACTGATTGTCACACAAAACATCCACCAAGAGGACCACCTCTTGTATTAAATGCAATGTCAACATTGTTAAAGTACCTCCCTCTGAAAATCAGCAGACTCACTGCTGTGCTGTGCTCTGCTTCCTCTGAGAAACTTTTAATTTTGCTTCGCAGCTTTTGTTTGACATTGCGCTTGATTAGTTATTGATCATCGTCTCTGAGGTACATTGAGAAAATGCACACACTGCACAGTCAAAATCTTTTTAGATTTGACCTCCTGAGGTGTAAGAACTTGCTGTGATAAATAAAAAAAAGAAATACTGGGCTGCCGTTTATCATTAGTGTCTTCCACTTCTGTTGTCTTTTATTTTTCTTACACTCTGCACAACAACATTTAAAAAGACAGAGCACAAAGATGATGGTTTTTCGTACAGGCCTGAGGTTACTGTAATTCTATGTGACTCACTTAATTAGGTCCATTTCTCTCCTTTAGGTGAACCTCATATTGTATAATCACTCTAGGAACCCTTTATTTCAACATGGGGGGAGAATAAAACTTAAAAAATCTCAATGGTGGCTCTTTATTAATTGCTGAGAGAATAAATGTACACACACATGCAGGCACACACACACACCTTAGGTGGGGTTTAGGAGTGTGTTCTTTGTGTCCTCATGGAAATATTCATGTAAGTAGGAAGTGCCTGTTGCAGAAGAGCAGCGCATTTACCGAAAGAGAAACTACAACAGTGTCCCGTTATTTACATGCTTTTCTTTAACACAAAGGCCAAGTTTTATTTTTAGCACATCAGCCCCTGTTGTCTTCCTTAAAGGGAGAGGATTAAGAGACTATCATAAATACAGTTTGACATTTTAGGGAATAAGCTAAATGGCTATCTTGACAGTTTGATGAGAAGATTAGTACCACAAGTCCATCTGTAAATATAAAGCTACAGCTTGGAGACGGTTGTCTTGGCTGTGCATAAAGACTGAAAACAGAGGGAAACAGCTACCCTGGCTACCATGACCTTGAGAGCTCACTATTTACTATTTACCCTATTTCTATCTCAATAATTCATATAAAAAACAAAGTGCAAACATAGCCAAAGTTGCAGTTTTATTGGGGGAGTTGTGTACTGGACTATTTCTGAGCCAAGCACAGTGCCCTCCTTTGGTCCTGTCATGACTGTACAATCAGCAGTTTATCACTTAATCCCATCCTGCTCAGACTCTGTCACACCCGTCCTGAAAGCACAACAGCCCATTCTATGTGTTGTAGTTCACATTTATAGTTATATGTGCTTTTAATATGCATGTGGACATTTATAATTATTAAAGTGCTTTGTTTATTTCAATCACACTTAGTTGGTTTCAGGCAGTGTGAACATTAACCCACTGATTGTTTAACCACACTCTTGACCTTGTTTAGACATCTGGCATTAAAATTGAACATCGAATAGTTCCCATTCTATCAGAACATGATTTATTAACCTTTAATGTCCTGATGTCGGTCTACATGCCTTTAATTAAAATCTTGATTTATAGATTTCTATCTGATAGTACTGTAGATAAATTTAAGGAAGTAATTCCATTGACATTTCACTCTCTCTGAGGTTTCAATGTTTTTTTTTCTTGTGGAGGGTTAAGGGAGAGGATATTGTGATTTGTGGGTATGGGCTTCATAAATGGATCGATTGATCGATTGACCAGTCAATCTGGGGATAGGTATCGATCTTCCCAGCTAACAGTCAAACTTTTAACCAATCAGTCAAAGTCATTTGCGAGAAAGTAAAAAGGTTGACAAAACAATTCACCCAATATTGGCTATTATAAAGCGTTTGATTGTATCAGCAGATGAAGTTAGAAAATTTTTCGTAGAAGCAAAAATGCTTTAAGGATTTCTGAATTTAATTAATTATTCTTATAAGGGGGGGGGGGGGGCGGGGTAATGTGGGACATTTTTTACATTTGCTCCCCTCTAGGCGAGCTAAAATGATATATCAGTAAAATTTACACATTTCCATTTAATTCAGGATGTTTTCTAGCAATGGAAATTATCAGAATGTCGTCAGGACAAAGGGCATTGAAAATATGATTGTTTTAAAAAAAGTGGTCTTTTGTCTCACTTTACCCCAGCTAGGGGGTAAAGTGAGACAGACCAGAGAAATCAAGGGGGTAAAGTGATCCACTTACTTCTTCTACTATAAAACTACCATAACAACACATGTTGTAATAGTTAAAATCCTGACAGCTAGATTGACAACCACACATTCCAAAACTAATATCGGACTAGTAACAGAATCATGGGGATTGGTCAGTAAAGCACATTTATGATTATTATGATTCATGTGATCTCTTGCAAACCCTAGCTTACCTGCACATTGTTTCTCTGTCCAATTGGCAGGGACAGGGATATTGTTTTTCTCTGCGTATTCAAATGCCAGTTCACGGCACTTAACTGGAGCAAGGCCATGGAACTGGTCAGCTAGTTGTTTCCAGTGTTTGGCAAGCTCCTCCTCCATCTCATCTGTGAATATTATTTTTACCTCAGCTTCTGCACCCCAGGCTACTGATTTTACTTTCCCTTTCTCTTTTTTCTTCATGAATCTTTTGAGGGTTGTCTTGTCAATATTTCTATCCCTTCCAGCTTTTCTTAAGGACTTCTTTCCTTGCATGACCTCAGCGGCTGCACTCTCTATCTCTGCGAGGGGTGTTTTGCCCCAGGTTGTCTTCCTGGTGTATAGTTTCTTGGCATGATGGCTTTTCTACAATGGTTATGACATTACAAATAAAACATAAATAATGTAATATAACACTAAAATATGTTTAAGACTAAACTTAACTTGTGTTTCATGGTGGGGTAAAGTGAGACAGTGTACCACTTTACCCCACAGCATTTGTCCCACTTTACCCCACAGCCACCGTTTTCGAAAAAACAACATCTCTTATCAATTCAGGCTGATCTTCAGCTAGCATCAATCACATGCATATGTTGGAAATTCACCAACATGTATGAAATAAGTTTTTCTACCTGATTCAATTTGTTTTGACACAACAGTTGATTAAGTTCAAAGCAAGAAAATTTACTTTTACATGCAAAAAACACATTTTTGTGAAAAAACAGACTTTCCACAGCACCAGCACCAACTTCTCCTTCATGGGAGGGGCTTGAAAACATAATGGTCAAATGACCACAAATGTGTTCCGTTGCCTAGATACAGGGGGTGTCTCACATTACCCGATGTCCCACATTACCCCGCTCTTCCCTATAACCCTTTTCTTAACAAAGCAACAGCATTACCATTAAAAATGGTTAAATAAGATAGTAAATGAAATCAAATAATATTTATTCTAAATTTAACCCATTAACATAGTGAAAGTGCTCAGAAAAAGAAAAAAAATTGGAATTTTGTCCAATTCAGTGACAATAAGGGAAATTCCATCTGCTCATGAATATCATGTGACAGGACCAAAAGTTCAGAATCGCTCACTGAGACGACCTTGTGGTCTCCAGAATATCCTCAGAGCCTCAAGTCAAATAACACTAAAACTACAATATGCTTGCGAGGACTTAAAAACAGGGGTGTAATAAATCAGCAAACAGAAAATCCATCATGTCTTTTTTTTATCTTCACACTTCACACAACAAACTGCATTTAACAATTCTCAGTAAAGAAATTAGAGGAAAGAGGGATTTGAATATGAGAATATAAAAAGAGGTAGAAAAAAGCACAAATGCATTTTGATCATACATAAATTCTAAATAGTAATAATAAAACATTTTTAAAATATAGGTTGGTACACTTCAGATATGTGCATATCATGTGGTAGCAAAGGGAGCCGGTGTGGCCAACTGAGTGACGGCATGGGGCAGGAGATGTGTGTTGTGGGTTGGGAATGGGGTTCTTTTTGGTTTGTGTGTGTAAATTGTGAAATTCAATAAAAAGAACTTTGAAAGAAAGAAATATATGTTGGTTTAACACTGTTTGATCCCCACATTGTGTTACACTTATGTCAGTATCTAATCTAGGATTTTTTCCAAACGGGGGCCATAAAGGGGCCCCTTTTTACACAGAGGGAACATCCATGCACAATTCCTGATTCAGTTAGGTGCATATTTAATTTACACATTAATGTTAGCACTTTAGCTTTGAGAAAAGCGACACATACTGTATATACACAATAAAGTTATAAAATTGTCTCTTGTTCTGACACATGCTTAGAAAAAAAACATTCTTAACAAATTGTCATGCTTATTGTAAGTGTCCATTTTTTAAAGATTACTTTAGATTTAAGCTTGGGCCTGTCCCCCCTGAATTCAGCTACTGTGTTGAAAATACACCCATTACTTGTGGTTGATTGATGACTTGTAGACATCCTGTCTTAGATCGAGATGGAGTATTTAAAGTGATTAACGTCATCTGTGTTCAGGTCATATGAATAGTCTGCTTTTCAGCATGCTCACTCACAGCTGTGTGGATGAAGTTATGACCCAGTATAAACACAGACGATACCAGAGGAGAGACAGGTTTCCATGAGCTCAGGGTTGAAGGTATTTTCTGGCCAAGATCATATTCCTAGATTATTCAACCCAAACAGAGAGTAACAGTTACTCTAATGACTTGAAACTCTCTCTTCCACTCATATCATGTTGATCCAGCATCGCTGTTATCATACTGATGATTATCAGTCCGCCACTGTCTTCTCATCTTTACATCCGTCAAGGACGTTATGTTTCAGGCATCCGTTTGTTTGTTGACAAGAAAAAGAAAAGACAGAGTATCACAAATTTTAGTGGACGTATGGGATACGGATCACGGAAGATGCCATTACATTTTTCTGTGGAACTGGTTCAGGGGGCAAATGTTAGACTATTTTCCACTTTCTTTAACATTGCAAGAAGAGTGGTTGTTGATTTACAATTTCACTGATTTCCCAGGGAAGAATTCCTGATTCCTGATGGAAAATTGGGCATATTTAGAGAACTGATCTATGAGTGTATGAAATGTGGTGCCGCTTGATTGAGTTTAAGAGGATTGGGCAAGAGATATGAACTGTACTGAGTTTTTACTTTACTCTTATTAACTGAGAAGATTTTTGACCAAAAACACACATTAAACAAATAGAATGTATCTGAAAAAAAAGATAGTTTGCCTTTTCATAGTGTCACAGTAATGCAACCATATGAAACTGGATGTAGGAGCCTAACTTTGAAAATCACCAAGTGGTATAAATGCAGTTGAATGTCTAAACTCACAGAGGAAGAAGCTTGACTCCACAAATTAGTCTCTGGTGGTTTATAAATGCTCCAGAAGGGCTATCCTTTTCTCTTGTGTTGTAGAACTCAAGTATGATTTCACAGAAAATGTATAGACTGGCGCCTTTTGATACTGGCTCATTCATCAGATATGATATTGAATGTTGAGAAATCAAATATCCAACCATGTGTGCCACATAGATTGTGAGCTGAAGAAGTAACACTTCAGCATCTACTTTGTGTGAATAAAGGCTGACTTTTAAGTCATGGAATAGTTGTGAGGGAGTCTGATCTATGGAATCATAAAACTGAGAATAACTACCTGAAAAATGTAACCAGGGTTGTTTTCATTGGGATCAAAAAATGTATATGCTGTGAGTGATGTTTTTACGGATGCATATTTTCTATTTTGTGCAAATTTCTTACCGCATGAGTTCCTGCTTTGAAGCTGCAATATATGTAACATTTCCTCACTATGAGATGTGATCTATTTAATATCTAAGAAATCTGTTACAATATCAAGAAATGTGGAGCATTGGGGATTTCTTTTTTTAGGGAAATCTTGTGCAAATGACAAATTACAATTTTTTTCAAATTATTAAATCATTACCTTAAATCTTTCATGAGTGAAGGTCATTGGATTTATTAACATTTTGCATCCTCAGCTTTCATTTAGTTAGTTAACTTTCTGTAAAAACAAATTTGTAACCTCAGCTGACCCCTCTACAAATAAAGGACATTCCCTTTATGTATTTTGACATTTTTACACATATCACATTGAGTTCTTTCTTCTTTTTTTGGCGTTGTATCATTTCAGCAGGTAAAATCGGATATCTTCTTAGTCCTGAGCTGCGTTCGCCTCCTCCTCTCTCCCATCTCTGCATTTCCCCCAGTATCTGTCCCTCAAGCACATGTGGCAGATTCTGCATGACCTAACTGAGAGCTCGCTCAGAGAGGCCGCAGCGCTGTCAGCTCAGATTCGTCTTCGTTGCGGCGGGCGCCTGTTCATTAAGTCCAGCGCGGCTCAACAGGAGGCTGGCTACCACATCACACATCATATATCCACATTAGAGAGGAGGAGGCACCTCATGTGGAGGGTCGTTGCTGTGGCGGTGACAACAAATTGTCCGGGCCATCAACACAGGACAAAATATGGCTTTGCCAATGTATTGTCAGGACCAGTGCAGTTGTGGAGTACCAGAGATTAAAGGAATGTCTGTCCCTTTGTAAAAAATCTTTCATCACAGTTCGAGTCCACGAAGCGTGCCCCATATGACTACCATTTACATAGTTTCTTTTTAAGGGAAAGGTCAGTGGATGGGGCAACTTGCCAGGTGTTTGTAGAGCAGCCGACCAGCGCGCTGCGGTGAATGTAATTACGGCACTCCGGCAATCTGATAACCTGCCAGTCTGTCTCTCAGCACTGGGAAAGTGCACTGGCATATTAAATGAAACTCAACAAACATGGTCGTGAGCAAGAAGCAGTGGCCGTTTGTTCAGTATATAATGGGGGGCAGGTTGTTGAGGCCACTTCAGGCCCACAGTTCTTGCTCTGAGCAGAAGAATCTATTTGAAAGTTCAGCTGGAGCAAGTGGTGTCTTGGTCGTAGGGTAAAGGTTTGGGAATGCAGCTTGCAGCGTCATTATCACACAGTTCAGACACTTTAATGTGTTTGCTTTGCATCTGCAGTTGTGCATGTGTACGACCCATTAGCTTCTAGCTATTCTTTACAATCTATGTCACATCTGTCCAAGTAGCTCACAGGTTATGGAATGGCTGCAAAGGCAGGGGGTTTTGATTCTTGAGTTTATCCTGAAGGCAGCGCTTCTCCTCAGGGTGGTACGTCCTGGCACGGCCTTAAAGGTTAAAGACAGGGAACAAAAGTCTCCCAAGTGCAGTTAAGGTCATTTTACAAAAAAATTTTTACTATGAATGGCTGCAGCTTTCGTAGATGAACTATGTTATGTATCTGGCAGAAGCTGATAAGGTTTCAGCTGTCGGTCTTCAGCCAAATAAAGTTAACATCTAATATTATTTTCAATAGCAGGTTAAATCATTTTGATCAGGAGGAAAATAACGAAAAGATGAAATTCTTTATTATTAAGACGAAAATTTTACAAAATAACCACATGATTCATCCAACTAGGTCGGCTGAACCCTCGTATTAAATCTGATCGATCTTCAATTGCATTTTGGAAGAAGAGGTGGGCTTTGACCCTGGTCTCTTACACTGAATGAATCTCAGAAGGGATTATAGTGAGCTGTATCTCTTCCAATGTCCACATGTGCACATAGGTATTATATTAATGCTGGGGTTGGTAATCCTGAAAACGCAAGCAAGAGCAGGCTACACTGTCAAAAGATGAAATAAATGTATCAAGGATGAAGAAAAAAAGAAGAAAAAAAATCCTACCTTTAAGCTACAGTTCTAAAAGTCTGAACATTTCCAGTGAACTCTAGTAAATAAATATTCTGTAAAATCCAGTTAAAAAATTTATTGATTATTCAGTTTTAAAAAAGCCTCAGTGAGTCAAATCTATCCTCCTAGAAATAATTTACACACTTCTTAACCTGTAAGTGAAAGGCCAATCACACAAGAGGCATATCTGCGCAACAAAAACAGTGAATTTGTCTGTACTCTGTCAGTAATAGTCGGGCTTCAGTGGGACAGATAAAACAAAAGAGTTGAAAGAGACCAAACATTGTTGACTATCTGAATCCCAGAGCTCCCAGTATCTGGAACAAAGCCTGTGTTTAGTATTAATAACAAATATCTGCTGTGTTCCTGTGGAATGAGCTGTATAGGTGAGGACTCTGGCAAACAGCCAAGGGGGTCCAGGAAGCTGCTACAGACTCACCGCTGCCTCTCCGGACTACCGTCAACATCATAAGTCAATGACCGGCTATTTAGACGTGGGAGCTGCTCAGAGACCAGTGTTAACAAGCACAAAGGGGCCACTGAGTGAACGAGAGAAGGTGTGGTCGAAAAAAGAGAGCATTCTCCTCTCTCATTTATTTGATTCCTCTTCCAACACTCACTCGCTCCTGTTTTTTTTCCTCCGCTGTAATTACACTTTCTCTGCCAAGCACAGCTTGAGGCGTGGCTGGGCAAAAGCGATCATTAATATGAATCTGTAGAGCGTTTGTGTGTGTGTGAGGAAGATGACTATTCACTGATGGTCTCTGTGGAAACATTAGGTTGAAGCAGCCTGCACCTGCATGTCCCTCCCGGGACAAAGAGGTAGGGAAGCCTCCCCCTGGCGAATTGTGTATGTGTTTGTGTGTGTGTGTGAATGTGTGAAGGGAGCTCATCCATTTTTTAAATCAACCTGCAACAATTACAAATCCATAGTCAGGGAACAAGCACTTGTAACCAACAGCTTGTTAACTCAGGATTGAAGGACCAGCAGACGCCAGCCTGCAAACTCACTATATACTCACTATACTATACACTATATTTTTATTCTGAAGATCAAACCTTCATCTCTGGCCCTCAGAGATCAGAGGGCCAGGGATAAAGGTGTGATCATCAGAATAAAAACCTGAGCCACACACTTTAAAGCCAATGGGAAATATAAACCTATTAGGTGTGCAGCGTAAAACAGACGACTCCACGTCTTTCCTTCTTATCTCTGAGACCTGCAAAGCTGTTTTGGAACTAACGTCTCGCAGACAAGGATATTTTTTCAGGCGGGAAGTGTGAAACTAAAGGTGTGACGACACGGCTTCAGCCCGCAGAGGCGGTTGCTCGGCTGCTGCTGTGTTTGTTAGGACACACACACACACACACACACACACACACACACACACACACACACACACACACACACACACACACACACACACACACACACACACACACACACACACACACACACACACACACACACACACACACACACACACGGAGCGTGAACACCAGCCAGAGCACCAGACCAGAACAGATGGTGTTACACATCGCTTCCCTTTCTGAGCGCAATCAGACACATCCAGTGTCTGGTTATGGCAGAATTATGGCAACTTCTGATGGCCAAAAATAAATATCTTATTGAAATCCAAAGATAAGGTTGGATATGAAGAAATCAAACTGCTGCTGAGACACAAACAGGGCATGAGCCATCCTGTTGTACTACTTATTACATGCAGCTGCAGGCTGCTGGTACCAGTTGTTAGGGGTGTTGTGTTTGTGTGTATGTGCGAGAGGGCGAGAGATGCAGAGTGGGGAAATTGTTATCTCTGGATGCACGGCCAAGGGAGTTCACACTCATTCCTGTGTGCAGACTTCATTAATTTAGACTGCTAGACATCAACATGCATGCTCTTAAAAGAAATACCACTCATTAATTATTAATCTATACCATCCCGATAAAAAAATTGCAATTGACAAGTGAGTATAAACTAATAGAGCACACCTTATTTTCCAAGGATGCAAGTTCCCCTAAAACAGGCTTACATGAAAAGAAAAGTTGCTTAAGCTCATTTCCATAAAACCTCTGTGTTCCCCTAGAGAATCTTGGGTTCAGTTTGCCTTCATTTGCATCTGCCACCAAACCATGTGTACCATCTCTTCAAGTTTTTGTAGCTTGGGTACTTTGAAATGCTCACAGTATATTCACAGGAGTCTCCTGGAGCGTGTCAGGCCTGCTCACTGGCTCACAGACATTTTTAAGGGAATTTCCTGCACAGCCAAGGATTTGTTTTTATCAGATTGGCAGCAAGAAGCGATAACAGCTGGCTACGATGATCACCTACCGACTTGTTTAAATTAAGACAGCACGTCCTTCATTTAACTTCTCAGGCTGACTTTATTTTTTGTTGCAGCAGCTGTTGAAACGTCTGCAAAATGGCAGATGTGAAGTATCTCACACACTGATGAACTTGTTGACAACCTGAGTAAGATTTAGTAGTTGTCACATGGTTCATGATGGCTTTGGCACAACCTCAGGAATGAGTGCATGTATGTTCTTGTACTTCTATCTCTGTGAGAACCATTTTGGGTTTAGAATTTATAGAGTAAAAACATTTCAGAAAGTGGGGACATTTTGGCCAGTCCTCACTTTCTGTCCCTCTTTCAATGGACTATTTGAAGGTTTTAAAGACTTGGTTTAAAGGTTAGGCATTTAGTTGTGATGGTTAAAGTTAGGGTAAGGGGCTAGGGAATGCACTATAGCAATGAGTTTCCTCACTAAGACAGAAGTATATGGTTGTGTGTGTATGTGGTCTCCAAGTCTTAAAATTAAAGGTCCTCAGTCGAAAATGTGTCCCATCAATCCAGAGCATTTTATTTAGCTGAATATCTTCACAGGAAAAAAGAGAGCAATCACATCCACCTACTAGATCCAAAAAACTATGCAATGTGCACTATAATCATTCCAAAAAAAACTCGTACTCTATATCACAAATTCACTTATTAAAAGAGCAAACTTATAAACAAGCAGCATAGCATTCCTCTGAAGCAGAGGCATAATGAGAGGGAGGCAATGACCGGCAGTGTGTTTTTGCCAGGTATTAGTTCACTTAAAAGTCAATGTACTCTATCCATATGTCCTTGAGGAAAAGTAAGAAAAGAACATTTTTCGCAACTCTCCAAAAAAAATCGTTGTCACGATTCATTGTCCATGCAATGTTACGCAGAAGAGACGCAGTAAATGTCACAGCTTCCTTGTCTTGTAGGAGACATGCGGCAGTGGCTGAATGGAGGTTGTGAGATAAGTTAGATGGCAGATGTCAAATCTGGATAGCATCATGAGGGGGAAAGGAGAAGGGGAGGAAGACTTTCATGCAGATCTTAAGATTTTATGTCATTTCATATCTCACTGCGGGGTCCCAGACACTGTCCCATCCTGGATCAAACATCTGAATTGATGCTCAGGTTGGCCAAACGTGGGTCAGAGTTTATCTCATACCTGTAATGGTACCCCTCCATATGGTCCCTACAAGCATCCCGGATGTTGTAGATCCAACGCTTGATGCCCTTTCTGTTCAGGTAGAGCACCAGCAGGAATATGACGCCGATCAGTGCTAGCACCAACCCCAAGAAAACATAAGAAGTCTCCAGCACACCCTCCATCTCGCCCAAACATTTCAGCTGCGACAGCTCTACCTGAAGAAGTGGCTGGTGCCTCAGGGCCTCTGGGCCGGCACAGGTGAGGTTCTGCGAGTCCATTACCTGAGTGGAGTTTTTCAACCACAGCAACATCTCCTCAATGAAGCAGTCGCAGCGCCAGGGGTTCCCCGCCAGCCAGAGGCTGAGATCAGGCTTGAGGCTGAACTCTGCCAGGGTGGTGGTAGGCAGAACCCTCAGGCTGTTGTCTCTCAGGTCAAGGTCACGCAGTGGGGGAACCTTCAGGGTCCCGTTCAGGACGGAGATGATGGTGCTGTTCTGCAGGCTGATGTTGACCAGGTTGGAGAGGCTGCTGAATGCGTCATCCGGAAGAATCACAAGGTCATTGTTGGAAAGGTCCAAGACTTTGAGCATGAGGAGATTCCCACTCTGCAGGACACTCAGGACCGCATCCATGCAGGAGTGATTGTGAAAAGACCTGCTGAGGTTCAGAACCTGAAGGGTATTCTCAACAGGTAAAGCTCTTTCACTGAAAGCCTGGATGTTGTTGTTGCTCAGGTCCAGTCGCACAAGGTTTGGCAAGTTTTCAAACACCATGGCACCCACTGACTCCAGCTCATTCCCACTGAGATAGAGGTCTGTTAACATGTCCAGACGAATGGGGAAAGAGTCCTTGTTGATGTAGGAGATGTTGTTTCCCGTCACAAAAATAATTTTGGTGGTAGTGGGAAAAGAGCTCGGAATCGCGTCCAAGTCCTGGTTTTGGCATTTCACAGTTTGTGAGGAGCACAAGCATCTGTCCGGACAGCAGTGACAGGACAGAGTGAGTGCGAGGAGGACTAGTAAATGCATCATCCCGGACTTGTACGCTCCTCCTCGCTTACATCCCCGCGACGTGCTCAACGGGCGCATCTTTGGAATCTTACAAATCTGTGTGCTCAGAGCGGTGATTGAAGATCCAGCTCAGTCGCCGCTTTGTTCTTCCGCAGGGGAAAGTTTTCCACGATGTGTCTGCCACTTTTTCTTCTTCCAAAAACTTGAACCCGATCGCAGCACGGACTCCATAAAACTACCCCCACACCATTCTTGCCTCGGGATACGTCTACATTTCCACGAGGATGAAGGTGGTGAGGGCGGAGCAAGCAAACTTTAAGGAATCCTCTTCGTCCCTTTTCCTCACCTCTCGGTTTCTTTAAGGATGCAGCAGCGACACGATATTTCTCCAGCCTAGGTTAAACCACCAGGTCCGCTGCAGATGACTTCTGTTTCCGACACGGACAATGCTCCCTGTCTCCCAAAGGTGTCTTTTGTTACACACCGACCAGCAGCCTACGTCTCTCCTCGTCTGTGTGAGCCTGGAGAGACCAAACACAGCAGTGGTAACAGGGAGCATACCATCGCGTGGCAGAAAGAGGGGGGAGCAAAGAGAAGCACACTAGTTTCTTGAAGTCTCACTGAAATTTTCCATGAATCCTGACACGTGTTTATGAAAGAAAATATTAATCTGAGCTTAGTTGTCAGACATCCATCGGGACTATTCTTTCTTAAAAGGACTTGGAGTATGGGAGCACACGGTGACTCGGGGCCCTGGGACCTCCGGTGGCCCCTGAGGGAGCTCCAGTGACGTTTCAGCCAGCCTCTCAACACATTACACTTTGCAGTGAAAGACAAGAGACTGATCAGACGTTTTACAGAAGAGCGCTTCTTAGTTTCAGAAGCTCAGACTACATCATTACTGAACACGACCTTATTTACAAGTTCTTGCAATAGAATATCTCCAGGGATACACTGGGAAGTGACCCCTCATGTTGGGCTATGGAAAAAAAGGGGATTCCTGTGGGTGAAGCAGATTGATGAATAGGCCTTTTATTAGATCTGATATTTAGCCCAGTTCAACACTAAATGTGACTAAATGTTAGGGAAAAACACAAGTAGCCTGAAACCGAGAGGCCTAAAAGGAAACTGTTAAGGAAACTGTTAAATAAATCACATTAAAACGTCTGATCCACGGATTATATCTTTACAACTACTAGCCAACTTTTATGTAGAAAAGCCACAATTCCTTCATGGGGGTTATATAATCTTGAACCCTCTTGAATCTTGAATTATTACTTCTATTATTACTTCTATACTAAATGTTGTTATAACATAAAGGTGCTTCAAGAATGGAAGTATAAAAAAAAAATTGTTAGGGGCAGTTGGTAAATTGTTTCCATTAGGCAAAGAAAACATGACCTGTGATAGTTTGGCTTTTTATAGGTAATTATCCTTTTACTAGTCAATTGAAATACAGGAATATTTTTCAGGAATACACTTTTATAAATATTGACAGTTCTTTTTCATATGTGAATTTGAAAATGTGTCGGTGAACATCATTAAAGATATATCCCTCAAACTTGGATCCACTCACCTCAATGAGTTCTTGGAAAGGTTAACAAGTAGGAATGAATTATTTCACCTTCTTTATCCACATCAGAATCAGCCTTACTAGCCAAGTATTTGAACACATATGTACAATATTTGACTCTGATTTTACATAGCTCTCACTGTACTCACGTATTGTGCAAAAATACTAATACTAAAATCATAGTGGTGGATGGTTCCGATTGTACAGTACAGAAGGATGCACTGCATATGCAGTATATTGAAACCAATAATTACCTACACCATAAGAGTATACATAATGAGTTAAAAATGTATAAGTATAAATATTAATGAACGCATTAATGAACGCTTCTCTTTGCTTTTATCTCTGCAGGTTTTGCACTGTGGGATAGGAAGAAGCTTTTTTTTTTTTAAACTGCAGTAAACAACCCAGTCTCCAGAGAAAATGATGAAATAAACACATGTAACATGATTTCATTCAACAATGGAATAGTCTGATTACTTTGTTTCTTTCAGATGGTCTCCATGTCTCTTTCTGAGAGAAGATTTGAGCGGTGGCCTTGTGATGATAGCATTGTCTGCTGGATTATGCAGAATTATACAGCGCAGAAAAAAACTGTGGATGTGTTCATGCTTGAGCGGTGAGTGACGGCATGCTCATCAATATGTCATATTTGGAAGCCCCTGTGTGGATCCCAGTGTAACCTTAGCTGCCTTGACCCTTTCCTATTCTTAGCCAGGGTCAATGTGAGAATCATCTATGTAACTCCATGACACCTGGATCGAGGCTGAAAGTGATACTCCACTGAAAGAGTATGACACAAAATTGATAACCGACATGATGTTCTTTTGGAGGATCTACAGATGTTTTTACAACCGTCTTTCATGACACCTTGAGTGTGGGCTGCTCAAATTGTTGGTGTGGAATATCACATCAATAATCCCCTGTTAAAAACACCCTACCAGGATTTTGTCTTGCATGTCCACTATTTATTTTAAAGCAGCTTTTAAGATAATCTCAAAGGTTAAAAAACAATCTTTAATGTCCAATCAATGCCATTATACCTGTTAATTTGATTCTTACATAAAAAAAATTATAAAACAACTTTTAAACCTAGTCTCTTCACGTATATGCATCTTAGTGAAAAAAAGTACAGAAAAAATTAGCATGATAAAAAAATATGAATATTTTAAGAGAGAACAGAATTGACACTTTGTAAAAAAAAAATCGCTTGAGACACGAGATGTAACATAAACCTTAAATGATGCAGGAACCTTCTTTTTGTATAATTTATGATGAATTCCCAATGTATAAATAAGTTTGATTTTAATATCTACAATTTTTTTTGCACCATCTGTCTTCTAAGAAATGTTGTTTAATTATTTTTACAAACCCAAAATTAAAATAGAAAATGTGTTACATACATAGACTGTAGGTTACGTCACAGATTCAGCAACAGCGGTCCGCCTACAACTAGCCAACAGGATAGTGATATGTAAAAGCCTTGACGAATCAGAAGTCTCTACACTAGTGAGGGTTTTCTTACCCAGCCTGCAGTTTTGAAGGCGTCAGTCCTGTCCCAATCTGCACCAGTGGGGAATTGGCCTCTGTTTGTAGTAATGACACCGTGGATATACGTCGTTGATGCAACTTGCTCCATGTCTTCTTCTCTCTTTAACTAGCGAAAGGTAAGAAACACGACACTTTCCAGAATGCTAACGCTAGCATTCGATGATGTGTCAGTCAAGCTAGCTGCTAGGTGAGAATTAGCTAACCCTGGCTAGCAACACTTTGCTGAATGTTCAAACCTGAACCTTTCCATATTTACATTTGCCCACGTTAGGTGAATAGTCTGCGGACAGGCTTGGAAATACATAACACATTCTTTCGTTGCTCTACGTGTAACGTTGTCCTGCTTTGGTACAGTTGTTTAGCATGCTAGCCACATAGCATTACCTTCCAGACCTTAATGAACTAACGCTTATTTTGTGTCACAGTGGCGGAACGCCTTAATTGTTTTACCCAGATCTCCTTGAGGGTTTGGACAGAAAAGAAGCTAACACAGACAACTAACACATCTATATTTCTTGGATAAATCAGCCTGTGAAACAATCCTGCTGTTAAGTCAACATTTTTAACATAAAAATGTCTGTTTACAAAAATACTATCCATATTCTTACTATTAGGGGAGTCAAATTTGTTTAACAATATTAAGTTTAGACCAATAATTCTAATCTTTTAATTGATTTGCAAACAGTT